>NW_017698446.1:0-2707 GCF_001879085.1 Nicotiana attenuata | reverse complement strand
CCATACGTCACGGGCATCACGTCACCGATCATATCGTTTATTATCATTACTCTCTAATAAACGAGGGGACTATCTGTATTGGGTGATACCCTTTTTTGCTTGAGCCCGACCGGGTTGGGTCCGGTCCGGGGCAAGTCGGGGCCATCGAACCCGACCTGGATGCAAGGTAGAACGACGGCCACGTCTACAACCGAGGTCGAGTCATTTCGAGACCGTTGCAGAGCTCGATATGAGTCACCACCGGATGGAGAAACACACAAGGTCGGAAGCCGGACTCGTAACGGATAACCAAGCGTCGCCGGATATCTCGCCCAAACGTGATTTTCTCAACCACTTCAGGCCATTAAGGCGTAATTACAGGGATCCACGATGTAATTAATTTACCTACCTTATTTTTACCCTTAATCGGAATGTATAAAAGGGGAGAAGACCCCATAAGGAGGGGACGGAAAAAAAACCATTACACTACAGTACCATCTCTCTAAATTCTTGTACGCTATCAAGCACAATTGTTCTAAGCAATATTATATTCTGCGATTATTTACTTTAACAGCAATTATTGAGTCTTTATCTTTATTTTACTCAACCTAAACCTTTTGTATCTTTTAGTTCACGGATCCTTAAAACCCCATATAAATTCAATTGTTATCCGGATTCCAGGGTAAACACTCCCCATGATCTTCCTCCATGATCTCAAATGTTTAATGTCATGTTTATGGCATTCTTTTGTATGCCTCTATGTAATCCTATAAATAGAGGGTGTTGGCATCACATTGTATACACTTGAATACATGGAAGAAATAGATTCTCTTCTCTCTTTCTCTCTACATTGTTGTCTATCTTCTTGTTTTATATTATTACTTTGAGCTAAGTTTTGTAACACGTTATCAGCACGAAGCTTTAATCAACCTAGAAGATATGAATGGTTGACAACCTTGAACCAATTTGGTTGAACCAATGGAAATATGGGCATTATTACGAATGCCATATAATGTTTAGTTTGCCTCTATTATCCAGGGAGTATTATTTTTCAAATTATACCATAAATTGTGTATTTAGCTTATGTTAAAATTTAAGATTTGTAGTTGCTTTATTTAGAAAAAACTAAGCTTTGATTTTAAGTTTTCATGCTCGTATGACTGTATATGTCTACTAACTTTGTTCCTAGTTCTAAAATTGATCTTATACAATTATAACATCATGCTATCATTGATTTTCCATGATATTAAAAGATCTTTGTGAAACATTAAAAAGCATTCCGGTCATGTTGTGTATTAACGAGGACTTTTAAGATCGATGGCCTAATCTAATTAGGTGCAATATTTTTATGCTGATAATTGACAAAGTGATATCATTATGTTTTACTAGCCTATTTTGACATCATCTGTATTAAAACAGAATATGCTAGCAATAGTTATTACTTAAGATTATTTTTTTTTAAGTTAAGTATATTTAGTTATGTGTTTCAATTCTTGTGTGCATTTTATTTAATCATGCATTAGTATGCAGTAATACATTACATAGTAATAACGTTACATGGTGATTCTCTTATTGACATATTTATATGTAGGATACTAGCACACGAGTTTGTACTTTATCATATTTTTATTGATAATAGTTCTTATCATTTCTATTTTGCTTATTTTTATGATAAATTTTACTATGTGGCTACATAAAATTATATTCCATTCCCTAATGTGAATCAGACCATTTGTGATAAACATTATATAAGGATAAGACGGTGGGTTCAAGTCCCAACGCACCATGAGGGTAAGACAGGGTTTTGAGTCCTGATGATCCATGATTGTAAAAGTTGGGTTCGAGTCCCAACTCATTATGGCCTAACATGTCTTTATATGGGTCAGGCATTGGATTTGAGTTCCAATGCACCATATGGATGACATAATGATGACTAAAGAAAAATAATATATTTTTCATGGAAAAGCATGAATCTTGTCCCACTTGATTTGCACCATTCTTAAAGTGAATGTGGTAGCAATGCATAATAAGTAAATGAAGACAAGTGGTTGACCAATGAACATGGGCGTGCCATTGATCAAATAATAATAGTCATCATTATGATAATTGTAAAAAATGAGAACAATAAGGGTTCTCGAAGTAATCCTTCAATAGGTGAAGAAAATATTTACCATCAAATTGGTATGAAAAATTTATAAAGCACGTCGCGATAATTATACTCCATTCTTTGAAGAGAATGTGACTTGTGCATTGAGAATGCAGATTCATTCCTGAAGGTGAATGTAACAATATGTGATAAAAGTAATGAATAAAGACGTGCAATGCATGATTGGATACATACCACAACTCACCTCTAAGGGAGGTTTGAGAGAAAGAGAGATAATAAATATTACTGTGTGATTACATGAATATGTCATTGGTCGCGTACATGTGGTACGCCAAAAATAATTTGACATGCCTTATAAAAAGTTATTAAAGGCAAAAGTAAAGCAAGAAAAGATTTTGCTTATGATGATTTTGACCATGACAATTATTATGATATAATTTTCTCCGTGAAGGAGACATTCACCATATGGATGGTGTGACAAAAGATCTTGTAGTACAAAATCAATTAAGAGCTCCGGAAGAGCTAATTTGTTACTACCCGGATGAATAAAATTGTAGTAAGTCTCAAAAGAAACTTTTTGAGTTTCAAATGTATTAGCCAAAGTGGTTGGCATATTGAGAC
>NW_017698445.1:0-2707 GCF_001879085.1 Nicotiana attenuata | reverse complement strand
CTTGACCGCAGATAAAGTTGAATGGGCCTATGGATGGCTTCCTGCTACTGAAGCTGTATACGACCTCAGCGGAGGTCGCTTATAGTCTTTTGATGGGATTCGAAGAATACAGCCTTATGCTCCTTACCGAGTTCTGCGGCAATTTGGAAGATTCCAGACAGTGCACAACGATGAAGACCTGAGCGAGCAAGTTATCGAGTTGGGACCGAAAGCTGCATTCCCCGAAGGCAGAATTCGAAAGATATGGAATGAGGGCAGGTACCTTGAACCCAAGACTATAGTACATGACCGAGCCAGGGGTGAGGTAGATCCCAAATACTTGGTCTGGTTTGGTAAAAGATTTTAAATTCCTGAGAGACCCGCCAAAAGGCCACATGTGCAACAATCACTAACGAGGCTCGGGTGCAATGGGATTGGTTAGCCAAGGAAAAAGAGTACAGGGCCCGAATAGGAGCCTTGGAAAAATAGGTTCAGGAGCTCCGATTTGAAAACACCTTGCAAGCCGCATCCGACGAAGGTGATAAGAAGAAATTGGCTCAGGAGAATGAAGCTCTCAAAGCCCAAATTCAGCAAATGAAAATAGATGCCAGGAACCGGGAAAGAAGTCTATCCGACGAGAGATTGATAAAAGGTTTGAAGAAACAAGTTTTGGACTGTCAGGAGGAATTGGAAAAATCCGAGGGAAACATGGCAAAACTTCGGGCACAATGGGCAAAGAAGACCGAGGAAAGGGCCCAGTTTGTACAACAAATGAAGAAGAACTATGAGGGAACCATTGCTAACATGAAAAGAAAAATGAATACTCTTGAAGAAAAGGCAGCTCGGCGGGACAAAGAATTTCGGGCCGAGAGAGAACAGTGTTATGGGTTAATCGCTGAGATGGAAAAGGAAATAAAATCGTTACAGGATCTTCACCTCCAGGATTCTCAGGTTCTAGAGGCTCGTACTCAGCAGATAAGTCGGCTACTCCAAGAAAAGGGCCAAATCAGGGAAAGAATCAGAAATATTGCCAACTATATTGTCATGAAGTGCCAGGCTGGTGAGCGGATGGGTCGTGCTACGTTCTTTGCTTCCGTGATGATATTCGTTCGCCAGGTCATGAATGATCAGGATCAGTTGCAAAAGGGTCTCGCACGCAGGCCCGTGGCGATGCCGAGAGATGCCCCGCGGGCCCCAGGATTTGAAGCTTTAATGTATTCTTAGATAATCGAGTCTGTATTTCTGCTTTTGAGTCTGGTTTTTGTACTTTCCTTTTTGAGAAAATGAACAACAAATAGTTTGGTAGCTTTGTAATCGCAGTTGTTATTAATGAAAATTTGAAAATTCCCGAAAAATTGTTTCTTTATTTTTCGCATTTATTTTTTGCATTTATTTGCTAGAACTACGCTTGGTCTGATTCACGCGGGGTCGTGATACGTAGGCAATCTCCATAGGATTCGACCGTAACTAAATGAAAAAGGAAAAACAAGAAAAGAATGAAAGGAAAGAGGTGAAAAACAAGAAAGGAAAGAAACACAAAAGAGGGAAAGAAAACAGAAGAAAATAGGAAACCAAAAAAAAGCAAACAAGAGGAAATAAAAAGAGAGCAAGAGAAAAGAAAAGAAAAGAGTGGAAAAACAATTTTGAGTAAAGGAGCGAATAGGAACAAGGAAAACCAAGGAGAAAAAAGAAGAAAAAGAAAGGAGAAGAGAAAGTTTACAATTGGCAAGTAAAGGAAATGGAAAGCCGGGATGACGCATGCGACTGAGCAAAGACATAACAGAAACGGTTGACTGCTTAGGTGCATTCACTCCTCAATTTGCGGTTATCTATTTGTTAATGCCCTAACCGCTAACAAAGTTGTTGTTGATGAGTTCAGGCAAGTGGTTAAGTTGACTGGCATTCTGGCAACCCATCCCTACAACACCCGCTCTAAGGATAAGCAAACATGGTCAACCAGGAATTGGAAGCAAGCATTGTCGACCCATCCAGGGAGGAGGAAGTAGTGGAAGTTAATGCAATGAAGGAGGAGATGTATAAACTGAAGCAACAAATGGCCGAGATGTACCAGGCCTGGTCGAAGGGACATCCACCACCAGCCTATCCTGCTAACCCCACCTACCTCCCACCACTAGCTCAGCCTCAAGATCCTCCCACAGTGAACTCGTCTCCGGCTTTCCCTACTTACCAGCAGTACTACGGAACCACCTCTCAAACACCACCACCTCCACCACCCAAACAAATCCCATGCCCTCCACCACCAATCACCCCTGTGTTCCTAGCTCCCCCACCTGCCACACTATACAGGTCTTCTAGCGATCCTTTGTTCCAAACTCATGATAACCAGTACTACCCACCCGAAGCCACTTTTAAACCCCCAGAGCCATGCCCTTACACTCCCCGCCTTGATCTCTCAGCAGAAGAAGAAAAGCCTCCCAAAAACCCTGAGTAAGAGGAAATGATCCGGAAGGTTAAGAGTTTAGAACAGTCATTCCGAAATATGCAGGGGCTCGGAGGACAAGTGAGTGTAGCCTACAAGGACCTGTGCCTGTTTCCTGATGTCCAGTTGCCAGCAGGATTTAAGTTACCCAAGTTTGACTTATATGATGGACATGGTGATCCGGTGGCCCACTTAAGGGGATTCTGTAGCAAGATGAGAGGAGCGGGAGGAAGGGATGAGTTATTGATGGCTTACTTAGTCAAAGTCTAAGTGGAGCAGTGTTGGAGT
>NW_017698444.1:0-2707 GCF_001879085.1 Nicotiana attenuata | reverse complement strand
TTATGTTGAAACCTTTATTATTTTGGTCTTAATCTTGGGTTCTGAGAACTGTCTTCGCCTATTTGTTCGTTTGATCTATTCGCATGTCTGTTATTCATGAATATGTTCTATGTTTCTATGATTTTTACCCCATTATGCTCATTAGGGTTTCTGATTTTATTCCTCCTTGCCTATGCTATGATTATTTCGTGTATTCTGCAGCAATTTGTGTTAATTCCCTTAATCATTACTGCTCCTATTGGAATCCCTAATTTCCTGTAATTGATGCCTTTCACTAATCTCTTGTGATGATTTCCTTACTGATTTTCCACCTATAAGATATTTTCTTGCCTTGTTCTGTGGTCGATTATGTTGTCAAATTGATTCTTAAGTACATTCCTTAATTAGATTTTCTGAACCTAGCCTGATTACTTGTTCTATTCTTGCACTATGCTGAAATTATTTCCTTATGTGTTATATTCCAGTCCTAGGTGATCTCCTTCCTTATTTGTCTTTACCGTTTGAAGTTAACTCCTTTAATTAAGGGAGTACTTCTACTGATTTTATACTAATTGATACCTAGTTCCATAATTACTGCATGACTTTGATTCTTACCTTATTATTCTACCTAGTTTAAAACTATATATACATGCTCTTCATTTAGCACAAAGACACGAACACTTTGGTTCAAAAACTCTCTCTCACACTCAAAAGCTTTCTGCTCTCTTTTCCTTGGTTACTTGCTATTATTCTGAGTTAGTCGGCTGCAAGCCAAGGCTAACTATTGTGCTCTCCTGCCCCCTTCACTTTGTGTTTACTGTCTTCTTTATTGGTATGTCCTGATTTTAATTAAAGTTTCAAAACAACATGTGTCTTTTATTGCTTCAATTCCTTCTGTTTCTAGTTTGTTTTCACTTATGGTTTTGTTGTTCAACTTGCAACTAATATGCTTACTTCATTGCTTCATCAGTATGCTCCTGAATGTATCCCCTCCCTTAGACTCAGCATGTTTATGAAATGTTATCCCCCTTTCTAGTGTACCCCAATATGGCTCTCCCTTAATAATGTTCTATGCAAAGTAGTTAGCTATCTTTAAGTGACCTGATTCTGTATTGATTCTAAAGTTCCATAACCCTTTAGCATGCTGCTGATTTTATACTTAAGTGCTCCTATCACTATGTGTTTGCCTATGTGACCTATGTGTGCTCCAAATCCCTTGACCCCCCTGTTTGTGGTTGCTGAACTTACCTTGGTTCTAAGATCTCTGGCTGTGTATGAACCTGTGCTGTGTTTGGACTGCTGTTTGCTACTCCTCTTTTTTCCAAAACCGTCTCTGTTGTCTTTTGCAAAACTATTGCCAACAAGTCACTTTTCAAATTGTTTCCCTGCTCAAATCTTTTCAAACACTCTCATATCAACTCTTAGATTCTAAGTTCTCCCTCTCTAATGTGTGACTGCTTAGGGATCCCTATGAGATCCCTCTGAACTCTGGCACATTAGAGCTGGCCCTTCCACACGGCACTTACTCAGTAATGGCTATGAAATCTGGGTGTGAGCACTACCCGAGATCCCTTGAGGTCCTTAGGAAACTCTGACACACCCGGATTATATGAAAGGCTATGGGGCAATCTGGCATTGGGAATTTTGGAAATCTGGGCGTATTGGTAGGCACCCTATAGAGTAACTTCTTATTTTTCTTATCTACTTATGTAGTTCATTCGATACTAGCCTGTAATAATTTGTAAACAGATATTGGGGTTTGGATAGTAAAAAATGGGAGGGTAGCTATGCATGTTATAGAGATCAAAAGGGTAGAAACCATGCTTTAGGTCTATACTTCCTGTATGTGCAATAGAATCCATGCTCAAAACATATCATGCATTAGAAACCATGCTCTTAGTTCTTATGTACACTGTTTCAGCATCTCATTTCGATATTCTTGCTATCATTTAGAAATCCTGTTTCTAGGATAAATGGCATTAAAACAAACTGCTACTCCTATACACATGACTGCATGCTCTTCAATACTGTAACCTTTTATGTATTTAGAAATCCTGCTTTAGGAAATTCTGCAATCATGTTGTGAATTTAGAAATCATGCTTCAGGAATTTTGCATATAAATCATCCTGCATTTTATATGTGCATGTTAGATACCCTATTTTAGGATCTCGTCACACCTGGTTTAAACTACTGGTTATTAAAGATGTAAAAACAATGTCACATTCATTCTGTTTAAGTAAAACTGGTCATAATCCCTGTATCTTTGCAACACTTAGAACAACATGCTTTAGGTAAAGCAACTTCTAAACAGTTTTAATAATTCTGGTAATTGTTGCGCATTATCCTACGCCTAGCAAGCCTTAGATAATCAACCTCTACAAAACTGGAGACTGATCTTTGTGTTTACTGCTTAGTGGTTAACAGGCTTAAAATCAGTAGGCAAACTGATTAGGCCCATGTTTCCGAGTTATAAAGATAAAACTGCATATCTCATGTGTTCTGATACTCATCTAGACATCATGTCTTTGGATCCTGTTGAACAATACTGCCCTTATTTGTGTTTGAGTCGTGCTGTTTACATGCCTTATATGTGGAGGTTAAACTGAGCCTCTTATTTGCTCTTTCCTGCTTTCATTTGCTGATGTCCTATGTGTTCTTGCTTGTCGCCTTAGTATTTTCTCCTTTAAAATCTTAGGGGTTTGTTTAGAACTACCTATAGGTAGAGGT
>NW_017698443.1:0-2708 GCF_001879085.1 Nicotiana attenuata | reverse complement strand
CTCTCTCTAGTCATCAAAATACGGAGATGGTAATTAAGGCCATACACAAATATCCTGATCCTCTCACGGTCTGACGGAACCATCCAAATAGCATGACGGGCCAACTGTGAAAACCTCATCTCGTAATGAGTCACTGTCATATCCCCTGTGTCAACCACTCAAACTGCTTACGCAGCTCCTCTCTGCGGGACTGAGGTACATATTTCTACAGAAAAAGAGCGGAGAACTGCTGCCAAGTCAGGGGTGCTGCACCGACAGGTCTACAGCTTTGAAAGTCCTCCCACCAAGTAAGAGCAATCCCCGTGAACTGAAAAGTAGTAAATGCCACACCACTCGACTCAAGGATCCCTGCCGTACGGAGCATACGCTGACACCTGTCAAGAAAACCCTGGGCATCCTTGCCCTCGGCACCACTGAATGTCGGAGGCTGGAGCCTACCAAACCTCTCAAGACGACGCTGCTCATCGTCTGGCATAGCTGGAACCACGAAGCCCTGAGCTGGTACAACCTGCTGAGCTGGAGGTGCCTCTGGTGTCTGTAGTCCCTGCACTACCTGCTCAGGTGTGCGAGCAGCGGGGGTCTGATTGCCTCCCCCAGCCTGTGAAGTAGTTGTTGCTGCTGCTGTGGTGGCTGAAACTACCTGAGCCAGGCCAGTCCAAACTGATAATATCTGTGCTAAGGCCTCCTAAAGACCCGGAATCACGATAGGCACAGCTGGTGCCTGAACAGGTGCTGCTGGTGTGTCCACAGCTGGAGCCTGATCCTGAACTAGGGCAACTGGTGGATCAGCAGGTGCTGCCCCGGCTGCTCTGCCTCTGCCACGACCACGACCGCGTCCACGGCCTCTGGCGGCCTGAGTAGGTGGTACTGGTGGTCGTCCGCCACGTCCGGTAGCTCGTGTCCTCACAATCTGTGAGAGAATAGAATAATAGAAGTTTAGTTCTCGGTTCAACAAAGCCGCACGACAAGAATTTAAAGAATGTGAAGTTTTCCTAAGGGTTCTGCAGCCTCCCGAGGATAAGTACAGACGTCTCTGTACCGATCCACGAGACTCTACTAAACCGGCTCATGACACGCGACGACCAACGTAACCTACGGACTCTGATACCAACTTTTCATCGACCCCAACCCGGTCCGTGATGGCGCCCAACACACTGCTACGCAAGACCGACCAATTAATAACCTTAACCATTTTATCCAGTTCATGAATAATTAACACAGATAAATTACTAAGTCAAAATACTGAAATTCTGAAATAGAGTTAAAACATGCGGAAATCCCAAATATCAATACTACTACACAGCCCGAAGAATCTGGTGTCACGAGTCCGAGCCTCTAATACATGAGTATCAACCTACTACATATCGTTCTAAAGAAATGCGGAAATAAAGCAATAAGATAGAAGGGAAGATCAGGACTGCGGACGTCATGCAGCTACCTTGATACTCCCGGATGTTCTACTCGGCAGAGAAGTCCTCACTCAGCCTCATATGTACCTGGATCTGCACGCAAGGTGCAGGGAGTAATGTGAGTACACCGACCCAGTGAGTAATAAACATAAATAAAGGCTGAGAATAAGAAATCCTGAATAGGCACAAAGTAATTCTACAAATACAGCCATTTAAACCAAGTAGTCAGTAAACCAATAAAACAATTATGGAAATACTACAACAGATAAGTAAATGACAGTCAAATATGAAATGCAACACATAGTCCGGTACTCACTAGTACCCGCTGCGGCGTGCAGCCCGCTCCATTTATTTATCGTCGACGGCGCTCACTGGGGGTGTGCAGACTCCGGGTGGGGCCCCTTACGGTCCAAGCGCAATAATAAGCCATCTCGTGGCATCAACTAGGCCCTCGGCCTCATATCAATATCAATACAATACCGCTGCGGCGCGCATTCCGATCCCATACTCAGTCCAGAATCACATAAGCCCCTCGGTCACAGTAATATAGAAATATTCAGCCCAAACTTCTTTAAAATATTAATTAAGTTTCAAGTTTGAGAAAAAGGTGGCTGAGTTTGCAAAATAGTAATAATTACTAGAACTGAGTTCAATAGTATGCAAAAATGGTAAGAAACCAGTAATAGCAATCCTTGAAGGATTCAATCAGTTGGCACGAAGCCCAAATATAGCTATCAGCTCAACTTATAATGATAATAAGTAAATTTCAGTCAAACACGCAGTATATTCATCTACCGGGACGGACCAAGTCACGATCCCCAACGGTGCTCTACCCCACGCTCGCTATCCGGCGTGCAAGTCACCTTAATATAGCACTACGATGTGCAAACCCGGGGTATCAAACCCTCAGGACATCATTTACATCTATTCTCACCTCAAGCCGGCCAAATTCCTAGCTCGCTATGCCCTTGCCTCTCAAATCGACATCCTCGCGCGTCGAATCTGACCAAAACCACAACGAATATGTCACAATATGCCAATGGAACAATACCCAATCGAAAACAATTGAAAATAGCAAAAATCTCGAAATTAGCAAAACCCGAGCTCCGGGCCCACTTCTCGAAAATCAAAAAGTTTTACATCAACGGGTTCCTTATCTCGCCACGAGTCCATACATACCAAAAACTACCCAAACTCCGAGCTCAAATGGTCCATCAAAACCAAATTTAGAAATATCAAATTTCAAGCCCTAGTTCTTCCCCTTTTTGTCTAAGTTTCTATGAATTTCTAGGTTGATTC
>NW_017698442.1:0-2708 GCF_001879085.1 Nicotiana attenuata | reverse complement strand
ACATGGAAATTGAAACAAAAGGAAGTTTTTATTAAAAGTGCTTAGGGAGGTTAGTCACTATATCCAAATATATCCTACCTGTCCCTTAGCCTACATTACAACCAAATAAAGACCTTTTGATCTTTGACTGAACAACTCGATTAGTAGAGTATTACACTAGGGGCAAGCCTATGGTGTATCTGTGTGGCATGTGAATGTTCATTGCTGAGAGTGAGTGAATTCTGTCTATCTATGGTTCCTTGTTGCTTAATCTATTGTGTGTGGAACTTTTCTCAGATTTGTGATGTGAGGGCATGTGACTCAGGAAGAAAAAGTGAGTTTTCACCTCTGTTAGAGTAACTAGAGTAAGCACGAGTGTGTCATGGCGTTAGAGTCTGCATCTGAGTGTGACTGTTGCACTGCTTAGGTTAATCGTTCATAATGGCGGGTATAGCATAAACTTGGGGCAATGCATCCAATGGTTAGGCCTAGAAGTGTGGTTTAGCTTGCTCGAGGACGAGCAAAGGTTTAAGTGTGGGGTGTTGATAATAGGTGAATTTAACTATAATTAGGCCCTAAAGAACCACCTTCTTGTATAGTTTTGATGATAAAAGTGATAACAAAATGCTCTGATTAGTGCTTTTCATGCTTTGCGGGTGATATATGACACGAGAAGGCTATGGAGTACTTTTGGGATCAAATATGCAGAAAAAGAGGCCAATCGTAAAATTTTGCCAAGTGAACCAAGCGAAGCAGCAAGCCAGGCCTGAAGAAGGACTGCCGCGGTTCCACCGCGACCTCGGCAGAACTGCGGTAGAAGACTGTCGCGGATAAGTTGAGATTCAGAGAAGGTGTGTGGCCGCGGTTTGACCACGACCGCGGCAGAACCGCGGCAGAGGCGGAAAAGTTCAGGGACTTAAGTGCAAAACACGGGATTTTTAGCCCAAAACCCTATTTTAAATACTAGACTTCGCCCAAAGGAGGCAGGAATTGTATTGGAGAATATTGTAGCAAGGAAAACAATTGTGAGAGATCACCTAAAACATCATATCTTCTTCTTCTTTAATCTTTCTTGCAATTATGATTATGAATATTGTTCTAGTTGATTTACCCATAGTCATGAGCAGCTAAATCTTTTGTCTAGGGTTTCGATGGAACCTATTGAGGGATGAACTTTTTGTTTATGTGAATACAGTTTGCCAGTTTAATTTCTATTTGTTCAACTACGTGTTTGTTGTAGTTAATTGACAGGATCCTAAATTAGCTGTGCCTATTTAGTGTGCATAACTCGGGAGAGAGTGCATATTTAGGTTATTGTTGAACAACACCACTCCCAAGGTATAAGAGGGATCTATAACTGCGGGTTTAAAGGCGGGATTAGGAATAACAAAGTCTTGGGTGCAATCTTAAGTGAACTATGATAAATAAAGCTAGCTAGTGTATCTCGGGAGAGTGCGTTTAGTAAATTACTGTGATTACTCGGGAGATATTTACGGTAAGAAGAGCGTTCATGATTGATAGAATGTGTTGGTGAATTTGTATGAAACATAAACAGAAGGAATTCCATCAATAGGGGAAATCAGTACCTTAGCGTTTTCTCATTATTGTTTACAGCTTAGCATCTTTAATTTGCAGTTATTAGTTACTGTTAATCTTAGTTATTAATAAAACACCATCAACTGTGATTCTCAACGTTTGGGAAATTGATTCTAAAGAGTTTAGTAGGTCTAAAGATAGTGATTGATAGGTTAATTCTCTGTGGATTCGACTCTGGGCACAATACTCAGGTTATATTTGCAACGTCCGCATTGTCCTTTTTATAAGGCATAGTTGGGCGTGATCAAATTTTGGCGCTGTTGCCGGGGAATTAACGGAATTATCAATTACCATTGATAGAAATCAAAAATTCTTAGTGTGGTCAGTTTTCTCTCTACCCAATTTTTCATTGAAATTTTGACGGTTGTTGATCTGGTCGCACAGGTGTATGCCTAGAAATTCTACGAGGACTGGAGAACTACTTGAAGGACTCTCAGACCCCGAGAAAACATTTCGGACATCGAAACCGTGCCAACAAAAGACTTCAACAATCCCAACAAACACAAATTCGAAATTGACATGGGAGACGTAAACGACCCCAACGGAAACGACAGGAATGAGCAAGTTGGCTTAAATGCCAGAGAAGTGGCACCTCCTGTGCCTGAGGGTGCACTATATGACTGGGCACAACCCACAGCTGACAATCTGGGCACTGCCATTGTTGTGCCCGCAATACAAGTTGAATCGTTCCAGATCACAAATAACATGCTGCACTTGTTGCAAAACAAGGGACTCTTTTCTGGGACGCAAATAGAAGATCCTCAGCAGCACTTGAAGAACTTCCTGTCTATCTGCAAAACTCAAAGGCAACCCAACGTGACTCCGGAAGAAATCAGACTGTTATTGTTTCCATTCTCTGTGACAGGAGCTGCTCTGGTTTGGCTAAACTAACTCCCCATAAACTCTATAGAAACTTTGGATGAGTTAGTCAAGCAATTTCACAACAAGTTCCACCCGCCCAACAAAACTGCTCAACAAATTGACGAGATCGTGAGCTTCAAACAGAAACCAATGGAGACACTGCATGAGACATGGGGCAGGTTTAAAGGAATGTTGGTTATGTGTCCCCACCACGGTGTTCCAGAACAGATGTTGGGACAACGGTTTTACATGGGACTATCAGACAACATGAA
>NW_017698441.1:0-2708 GCF_001879085.1 Nicotiana attenuata | reverse complement strand
ACTATATTACCCTCAATGTTTAAGGTTTGATTTAATTACATTTAGTATACCTAATTACCAATTCTATACCATAATGTGTTTTAACTGTACAATTAATGTACTGTATATCACTCCTTAATTAACGCTACCGTATATTCATCCAAATCCCCACCCCCCAAGTTTCTCTCTCCCAAACCCACACCCTCACCCACGTATCTCCCCACACCCACGTTTCAAACCCATTTTTCCCTCTGCTAAAACCAGAGAAACATATGTAACACCCTTCCATTAACGTCCAATTTCAAGCTTTTTCTTCTACAACCAGTCAAAATTGAAGTCAAATCTTCAAAGTTCATACACACATTTACCTTCAGCTTCAAATTTTCTCAATGAAGAAGAACAAACCTTCAAAGAGACAAGAGAGCAGCAATTCCACCATTGACATCCATTAAAAAGCTTTGAAGCTTTGAATTCAAATTTGGGTTTTCAAAAATCATTATTTGTTTGGATTGGGTGTTGTTGTAAATAATTGAGAATATGGTTTGGAGTTTATATCTCAATTTTGAGGGGTTTTGGTGAAGATTTAAACTTGGTTTTGGCTGAATTTCAGATTGAAACTCGAAGAAGAAGAAGAAGACATGACATACATTATATTGCAGCAATTGTAGATAAATTGTAGACTGTTGTTTATTTATTTTTGGGCTTTTGTGTTTTTGTGTTAAAAGTTTTGATGGGAGCTTGTTATTCCACTTCGTCTGTTTTGGAGATAACTTGTGCAGAGGAGAAGATGTTTTTTAAGTTATATATATTGCTATACCTTTAAATTCAAGAAAGTATGGTTGTATTGTATTTAAAGAGGCGTGAATTTGTAGAATAGGTTGAATGTGAGGAATGAGTCAAATAAGACTCACAATGGCTTGTTTTCTATATTTATTCTACAATAAAACTACATATCATTTGAAAAATTAATATGAAAATACAGAATTTCAATGTTTCTATAAATTATCTACAAAATTTCTACAAGCTGTTCATAACAGAATTTATCTGTATTTTCGTGCATGTTCGTCTGGAACACTAAAGTTACTTGATATACCAACATCTCCCGTTATAGAGGAATACAACTTATCTATAATTTTCTACAACTTTCACACATTATTTCCACCCAGTGAAATACAACTACAATAACATAAAACATACGTACAAATTTTATACAAAATTTAAACAATATGTCTTTTGTATATTTTGTATCTGATTTATACATAGTAAAAACAATTTTCATACAACTAATTATATATTGTAACGACCCGACCGGTCGTTTTGAGCCCTAGCGCGTCATTCAGCAGTCTGAGGCCATGAGCAGCCTCATTTCAGGTATTGTGACTTGTACGCGTGGTCGGAATTGAATTTCGGGAAGTCCAGAGTTAAATTGAAAGGAGAATTCTTATTTTGGAAGCTTAAAGTTGAAAGAATGAACTAGGATTGGAATTTTGAGTAAACGACCTCGGAATCGGGATCTGAAGGTTCCAGCAGGTTCGTATGATGATTTCGGACTTGGGCGTATGCCCGGATAGGGTATTGGATAACCCGGGAGTGTTTTGGCGCCTATTGTGGAAGTTGGCATTTTGGAAGAAATTTCATAAGTTGGTTTGAAGTGCACTTTAGTGTTATCAATGTTCGTTTGGGATTCCGAGACTGTGAATAGTTCCGTATGGTGATTCTGGAGTTGGAGGCGCGATCAGAAGTGAATTCGGAGGCCCGTAGGTCATTTTGGAGCCATTTGGCTAAAGATAGAAATTTGAAGGTTTTTGAGAAGTCTGACCGGAAGTGGACTTTTTGATATCGGGTTCGGAATCCGATTCCGGTAGTTGGAATAGGTTCGTAATGTCAAATATGACTTGTGCGCAAAATTTGAGGTCAATCGGACATGATTTGATAGGTCTAAACACCGGAAATAGAAGTTTGAAGTTCTAAAGTTCATAAAGCTTGAATCGGGGTGTAATTCATGATTTTAGCGTTGTTTGATGTGATTTGAGGCCTCGAGCAAGTCCGTAACGTGTTTTGGGATTGGTTGGTAGGTTTGGTTGAGGTCCCGGGGGCCTCGAGTCGATTCCGAATGGTTAACGGATCGAGTCCGGAGTTTGAAGAAGGGGCTGGGGCTGCTGCTTCTGGTATTTCCGCTTCAGCGGATTTGGGACCGCAGAAGCGGCCCCGCAAAAGCGAAGAAGAAGCCACAGAAGCGGCTGGAGGTGGAGCAGCCCAGGACCGCAGAAGCGGCCCAAGATCCGCAAAAGCGGAATCGCATATGCGGTGGGCCGTCCGCAGAAGCGGAAATTGGGCTGGAGCGCAGGACCGCAGAAGCGGCATTTTTGACCGCAAAAGCGGAACCGCATAGGCGGAAATAATTCCGCAGAAACGGAAATGACTGGGGCAGTGAGGTTTTTAAAATTCGGGGTTGAGTTCATTTCAAACCCATTTTTCTTCCATTAGAGTCAATGGGGAGCAGCTTTGAGGCGCCATTTTCGTCACTTGTTATGAGGTAAGTAATTTATGCTAGCTTTGAGTTAAATACAAGGTTTATACATGGATTTGGGCATGAAAATTGTAGAAAAACTTGGGGTCTGAGGGAAGACCTAGAAAATTAGTGTTCTTGAATTTTGACCACGATTTGGAGTATGGAAGTAAGAGAAAATCATATATTTGAGTTCGTGAGTTCATGGGTAAGCTTTATC
>NW_017698440.1:0-2708 GCF_001879085.1 Nicotiana attenuata | reverse complement strand
GCAGGTGAAATAGGTGTAAGGAAGGCTAAGGAGCGGTTTTGGAGTCAATTATTGATGAAAAGAGGCTAATTGTTGAATTTCCAAAGTAACCCATTCAAAACAGGCCAAAATGCCCGGGTACAAGTTCCACCGCGGTTCTACCGCGACCGCGGTGAAACCGCGGTGGAAGGCAGTCTCTGAAGGTTGAAGATTCCGCGAAGGCGTTTGACCGCGGTTCTACCGCGACCGCGGTAGAACCGCGGTGGGTACAGTAAACTTCGGGGACTTAAGTGTAAAATACGGGATTTTTAGACCTAAACCCTATTTAAAACGCTAGACTTCGCCCAAAAGGGGTAGGTATTGATTTCTAAGGGTTCTTAGCAAGAAAAATAATTGTGAGAAAGTACTCTAAACATCTTTCTTCTTTTCTTTTGATTTTATGATGAATTCAATCTTAGTTTATTCTCCCATAGTCATGAGTAGCTAAATTCCTTGTCTAAGGCTTTGATGGACCCTATTGAGTGATGAACTTCTTGTTTATGTGAATACAAATTGCTAGTTAAATCTTTATTTGTTCAACTTCGTGTTCGTTGTAGTTAATTGACAGGATCCTCAATTAGCTGTGCCTATTTAGTGTGCATATCTTGGAAAGAGTGCATATTTAGGGTATTGTTGAACAACACCACTCCTAGATTATTAGAGGAATCTATAATTGCGGGTTTAAAGGCGGGATTAGGAATAACGAAGCCTTGGGTGCAATTTAAATTGAATTGTGCGAATTTAAGCAAGCTAGTGTATCTCGGGAGAGTGCAATAGTAGATTACTGTGATTACTCGGGAGAGATTTGCGGTAAGATTAGCGTTCAAGATTGATAGAGATGTGTGGGTAAATTTGTATGAGCATAAACAGAAGGGATTTCATCAATAGGGGAAATCATTGCCTTAGCCTTTTTTCATAATTGTTTACAACCCTTCTAATTTAGTTATAGCCTTTTATTTACTTGCAAGTTAGTTATTAAAGAACAATCAACTGAGAATTTGAATATTTGGGAAGCTGGTTCTGAAGACTTGGTGGGTCTGAAGGTAGCAGTTGATAGGTTAACTCTCTGTGGGATTCGACTCCGGACTTGTAAACCGGATTATATTTGCAACGACCGCATTGTCCTTTTATACGGCATAGTTGGGCGTGATCAAGATACAAATAAAACTTAACAAATTGCATCCAACCCATCATGATAAGATCCAAGGGCTAGAATTCATTGTCACTACAAAGTAAAAGAGGCTGCAAGTATTTTCTTATTTTGTTTTTTCTACTCTACTTTGCAGAAGTTTTATACTTGGCTATTCCCTAGAATTTCCTCTGTTTTACTTTGCAGCAGTTCTTTGTTTTAGTAATTTATTATATTACAAAATTCAGGCGTTAATCTTATGAAAAAATTTCAATTCAAAAACCCTTTTAATAATCGCTTATCCTTAATTTTATCAGCTCTTCTTCTTGTTTCATCAGCTAAATTAGCATTAATTTTGGTATATTCCAATATTATTTTATTTGAGCCCACCTTATCTCACCGCGTGGCATCAAGTAGTTCCCCTACTGGCAACACGTGTATCAAGCCCACCTTATCGCACCACATACGTATCAATTCCTAGCCTTATACCAACGCATGTGTATCTATATCACAACATAATCACAACTTGCACCACAAGTTCCTATATGCCACAACTTGCCAAAAGAATCAACAATACCAATGTTTCCACAATAAATAGCCACGTGGCTCAACCACAATGTGTACAAGAATCTCAAAAATAACAAAATGAATGTGCGTTGCTCAACAAGAAAGATATCTCAACAATTAATAACTTCACCTCGATGTGATAACAACTTTTAAAACTTCAACTCCAATAATTCAACAAAAAGATATTTCAAGAAATAACAACCTCGATTAAAAGTAATGCAACAATTGAAGATATAACACAACAATAAGGAAAGCAATAATTTCAACTAAAGCATATATGAGCAAATAACAAGTAAGAGGTGGAACAAGTGTCGACAATAACAATAAATAATGTAAGAGTAGATTAACAATGTGAGATAAAACATGTTGTGACAATTCCATTAAAGGCATTGAAAGATTCTAAATAACCTAAACCGGTCAAATATCACATGTATCCACTCGTCACCTTACATACACGGCTTTCACATAATATAAATAGCACAATTAATCCAAATCCTAAGAGGTAGTTCCCCCATACAAAGTTAGGTAAGATACTTACCTCAACTAGACCAACCCAACCCTCGAAAATAGCTTTTCCCATAAAATTCCCCTCCACACGGCTCAAATCTAACCAAAAGTGATTTAATATCATTAAAAAATGCAAAGGAAAATAATTACAATAGATAAAGCTTTGATCTTTACAAGAAAATCTAAAAAGTCAATCCCTGATTCGCTCGGTCAAAACCTGGGTCCAGGAGTAGTTTCCGTCTATCCTTAACTTGACGAGTCCATATATGTGATTCGTTTTCAAATCCGAGTCCAAATCGACTCTCAAAACTCAATTTTTCATTTTTCAAAAACTTGACAAAAAAATTCAATTTTCCTTTTTGATCTAATAAATATGATGTTAAATCTAAGATAAAATCATGAAATATAGTTGGAAATAGAATAGAATCAATAACCCAAACTGTTTGTTAAGATAAAAATAACCCCTCCTCCAAACTCGCTCCTACCG
>NW_017698439.1:0-2709 GCF_001879085.1 Nicotiana attenuata | reverse complement strand
AACCTGATCCAGTTCTTCTCGAAATTTCAACAGCTTTTGTTCCAGTTGTGCAGTAGTTTCCTTAGCAACCGGGGTACCCTGAGGAATCTCAATCTCCTTTCTGGCGCTTGTATCTCCCATTTTGCCTTTGTTTTTGTTCCGGACAGGACTCGGAGGAGAAGGAGGTGGAGGGCCCTTGGATCTTGTGGAGTATGTTGATGGTGCCAGAATGCACGAACTAACCTTTGGGGGGGGGGGGAATAAAAATAAAAAAAAAAAACAAAAAGGTAACAAGTTAGTGCGGGTTCTGAGGAAAAAGTATTGCAGTATTTAAACACATTGGGTGAGAATATAAATCACGCCCTAATTTTGGTGCCTCGTTATGCCCGAGGTAGGCCTAGCGACAAATAGTTTTGGAGAACTTATAATGCTAAATGCCTTATTTTATTGATAAAAATAAGACGAATCCAAAACGACTCTAAATAATAGAAAGTAAATGTCACTAGTGGCCATTGGCCTTATTACATCATTAAAGCAAAATAAAGGACTCCTAACTACTTGGTCCCAGAAGGACCTTCCCCAGATTTGGCAGTCTTGTCTCCCTCGAACAGCTCCACCAACTTGCGTAGTCCTAGCAGTAAGTAGGCTCGGGCCAGATGTCCGCCCGCATTTCCTTCGGCGTTTTGGCAGTCTTCGATCCTCTTGATGAACTTTCCTTCCAGCTCTACTAGACCCCGCTCTAAATATCCTAGTCGGTTGTTGGCGCTGACAGCCATTTCTTTCCACTCATCGATCAATTTCTGATGGGCCTCTTGTATTTCCCGATGCTCACTTTCACACTCTCGAATTCTCTTGCGCAGTTGATTATACTTAACCTGTGCTTCAGCATGCTCGTTAACAATTCTGTGACCTCGAACGAATCTCGGCTGACCCATGCCATCGTCTTCTAACCAACCCGAATAATGCGGCACGCAACCGGCGTGGTACCTGTCTGGCTCGATGGATTCCTTCCCCAAAACGATTTTGCAATGCCACAAATGCTGAGCTTGGCACATGTGAGGGCTATCATCGTCCTGGAAATCAGCCCTGAGGTGACTTGTTTTATCAACCCTTGGTATGATTTGTCTTCTTCCAGCTTGCCTCATGGCTCGTAGAGGAACATAAGGATAAGTCCCTGTCAAACCAATCAGTATGAGAAATGGTGCATCTCGGGATCGGACAATGAATTCATCCGTAGGGAACCACTCAAACATCCATTGCACCTGGTCTTCTTTCAGATTTTCGAACAGTTCTACCCACCCTCTGGCGTCCTCTGGCTGAGCGAACATCTTTGGCATATAATTCATACGCCTCGGCTGGTGTAAGGCGATATGATCATCCCAATCTCTGCGTAGGATCTCCTGTCGGTATTCTCCTTTCTGGAGGTGTTCCATGAGCCAAAGCTGAAGCAATAAGTTGCAACCCTCAAAATGACTGCCTTGTTGTTGACACTTGTTCAAGGCGCGGTATATCTCGGCGACGATCATAAGCACTATGCTGAAAGTTTGCCCACCAATTCCTTCCATCAAAGTTTTGGTTACCATGGCTAGTCTGGTGTTGATCCTAGCCTTCTTCATAGGGAACACGATCATCCCCAAAAATAAAACATGAAAACAAAGACCCTTCTATGGACATTCCCCAATGAGGTGATAGCAAATTCCTCTGAATAGGTGCGGTATGACTTGCTATGGTCGTACCTTTCGTATAGATAGTCAAACGGGATGTAGGAGTCTTTCAAACAGGTTAAGTCTAGGTTTTTCTTCAACCCCATCATTTTAAGGAAACCCCTTCCTTTGCGATTTTCTGGCATAAGCAGACCCGGAGTCTCCCAAGGAATTCCAGCTAGGCCCCCTATCTCTTCAAGTAAAGGAGTCATCTCTAGATCACCAAAGCGGAACACAGATTTGTCACTATCCCAGAACAATGTTGCAGCCTCTATGATTCTGTTGTTAGGTTGAATCTCTAGGAGAGAAGGCAGATTCCCTAGGTACTTGCGGACGAGTGTTTGATCACTAGAATGGAGGTCGTTCCACCAATTCAGTAGCCTTGGATGAATGTTGGTTATCATGCCAAATCTGGGGATCTCGTGCCTCATTTTCTGCAAAATAGAGTGTTAGGCCCTTACCCCCACCAGACTCGACTATTTAAATCAATAATTAGAATAGCAAAGCACTTAAGTTCTCCAAATAAATGCACAGAACGTGGAGGTGTCCGTTTGGGTTTCAAGGAAACCCGGTGGACTTTGGACAAGGCTATCTTAATGAGTCATTATGTGGACAACATAACTGACTCGGCTAGCTTTGACCATGATGCATGTACAGTTTAACAGAGTAAGGTTTCTATCTTGAAGTGCTAGACTGGTACCCTTGAGCGGACAACTCAAGAGGGAAAGGCACGGAACCGTCGACTACACCGTTGATCGACTGGTTTTACCGCAAATATGCCTTTGCCAAATTTAGGGGGTGGTAGTATTGGAAGTGCGCAACTACTCATTATAAGCGTTGCTATAGTATTTGTTTGGCACGATTATATGATGTTGAAGATGCAGTTTACAACGATGAAACAAATTGACATGTATTTTCACGTTCATACAATAAAGTTTACAATGATTGCTCAGAAATTACAACAGTATTGATGGAAAAGCAATAAATGAAAGTAATAAGAAAAGAACAAAGAACAGTTAGTTCAAAT
>NW_017698438.1:0-2709 GCF_001879085.1 Nicotiana attenuata | reverse complement strand
GGCTCCTGGCCTTAAAGGGTGTTATTTCGACTTATCAAAATGTTAACCTGTCGTCGTTCGATCGAGGTTGAACTCTTCTTTTTGGCGAAGGCTTCTGGCCTTAAAGGGTGTTATTTCGACTTATCGAAATGTTAATTCGTCGTCGTTCGATCGAGGTCGAACTCGTCTTTTTGGCGAAGGCCCTTGGCCTTAAAAGGTGTTATTTCGACTTATCGAAATGTTAACCCGTCGCCGTTCGATTGAGGTCGAACTCATCTTTTTGGCGAAGGCCCCTGGCCTTAAAGGGCGTTATTTCGACTTATCGAAATGTTAACCCATTGTAATTCGAGCGGGGTCGAATTCTTCTTTTTTAGCGAAGGCCCTTGGCCTTAAAGGGTGTTATTTCGACTTATCGAAATGTTAACCCGTCGTCGTTCGATCAAGGTCGAACTGTTCTTCTTTGGCGAAGGCCCTTGGCCTTAAAGGGTGTTCTTTCAACTTATCGAAATGTTAACCCGTCGTCGTTCGATCAAGGTTGAACTCTTCTTCTTTGGCGAAGGCCCTTAGCCTGAGTCCCAGTTCGAACGAGGTCGAACTTATCAAACTTTGATGGCGAAGGCACTTAGCCTGAGTCCCCGTTCGAACGAGGCCGAACTTATCAAACTTTGATGGCGAAGACACTTAGCCTGAGTCCCAGTTCGAACGAGGTCGAACTTATCAAAGTTTAATGGCGAAGACACTTAGCCTTTATCCCGGTTCGAACGAGGTCGAACTTATCAAACTTTGATAGCGAAGGCACTTAGTCTGAGTCCCAGTTTATTTAATTTTGCTTGCATTTGGAGAATATGATGTATTTCCTGGGGGAGTCCCCGTTTGCTTAATTTTGCTTGTATCGAAGAATGTGATGTATTTCCCGGGGGAGTTCCAGTTTGCTTAATTTTGCTTGTATTGGGGAATATGATGTATTTCCTGGGAGATTGCTCCTGCTTCTATTCCACTTAGAGAAATAGTCAGTTAAAACAAAATAAAAGCGTTCGTTACCTCGATTTGATCGGTCGACGAATGGAGAGGAGTGACCTTATTCCCTTTTCCGGTTATGCTTTCAGTAGCCGCTACCAATTTTGGCATGGCTGTCCGCTTTAGTAAAGTTTTTTTTTGTTGTACAGATAGCATGTTATATGATAGAGGAATGGTTGTGGAAGAAGAGGGCACCAGACGACCATATCTCCTACTCTTTATGGACTTAAATTCCCATACAAAGATGATCCACTCAGTGGGGGACGTGAGAATCACGCGAATTGCTTTTGGCGTCAGTGGCGGAGAAAACGGTATAGACAAGGACGAAAGTGCCAATGATCTCAGCACCCAATGCTATGCCGGCCGAGTAGCCAACTGCAACGGTATTAGCACCACCGCCATACGTGTTATAGTCATGCTTCATGAACCTTTTCACTAAGCCAACGCCGCAAAAATGGCTCCTAAGCACTGCGCCACCATGTACGCCACTGCTCTCAGTAATGAAACCTTCCTGTAGTAATCAGTAGCAAGAAGTGGAATAATGCAAGACGAAGAAGAATATTTGATTCCTCTTCTGACATGATCAATATAACTCAATCTTGTTTTCTTCCACTCAGTATTTCTCCTCTCTGTACTTTTTTTTTTGTGTCACAGAGTTGACAGATGAATTCTTGTTATGTCAGGGGTTTAGAAATTTGTGTAAAAAATAATTTTTAAGGGTTTTGGTAGTTCAGAGACAATATCTAAGGGAGGAGGAATAAACATCGGGAAAATGTAGTTGAATTTTAGAGGGCCCGCAGATGGACCAAACCAAACTTTTTAAGACAAATGCACGTACGCTAGAATAATTTAATACTATTGCTTTTCTAGTAGTTTAGTGTTTTGATTATTAAATTTCAAAAGGGTGTGTTTATTGTCATGAGTTTTGATAGTGGTCATGTATTACATGCTGACTTATCTTGTTATTCTAGTAGTAAACAGGGGTGCCCTTTACAGATCGGTCTCACAAATTGAGGACGATAAGTTTAAAAATGAGCAGGATAGAGGAAAAATAACCTTGATCAATTTTAAAGATCTAGAGAAAACTAGAGCTTTAACTAGAAAATCCCCACAGACGGCGCCAAATTGTTTGACTAGAAAATTATCAAATACTTTACGAGCAAATCAATCGAAAAATATGAAAGGGTAAATTCTAGTTAAGAATAATTAACTCTAGATCCGAGATGAATAATACGAATTAAAAGATATAGTCGAACATAAATGATGACGGCGATTATGACCAGATCTAATGGCATAAAGAAAGATGCATTAAATAACAAAGATATGAGTAAAGGAAAAGGTTCACCCGATCTTCGGTGAGACGGATCTTCTTTCTTTTCATAAAGATGAATGATAGACAAGTACAAGAACCTCATGACCCCTTTTTGGATCTGATGAAGGTATTGAATCACATATCCTCTCATTTCTCTTGAGAGGTGTGTTTACATATTTTCTAGAAAGAGAGAGAGGGAGAGGGAGAGAACCCCTTTTTGGAAAGTCCTCCCATCCTATTTATAAGGGAGGTATCCATAGAAAATCCTAAAAAAAGGTATAATTTACAGGGAATATTTGGTAGAATATTCCTTTTGAGTTTTCCAAAGCGAACTAGATGTTTGATGACGGTCCGACCACGACCATTGATGACGGTCCGACCTTGGCCTATCCGACCACGAC
>NW_017698437.1:0-2710 GCF_001879085.1 Nicotiana attenuata | reverse complement strand
CCACATGGTCCAAACTCGAGGCTCGGACCAAAACCCGATCACCCATAACCCCACGAGTTCAAATATATAATTTATTTCAAGATTCGACCCCAAATTGAGGTTGAATCACCCAAAATCCCCAAAGCCCTAACTCTACCAAAACCCCCATTTTCTACTTTGAATTCATGATTTAGGGCTAGGAAATTAGTGATTAGTGGAAGAAATTAAGAGGGAAAGAAGTTAAGAACACTTACCTAAGAGGCTATGGAGAAAGAAGCTCTTCAAAATCGCCTATGGAGTGTTAGAGAGAGGAGCTCGTGTGAAGAAATGGCTAAATCCCGAGCTACTGATTCTGTTTAGAACTTAAAAATTTGCTGGGCAAAAATGCCCTTCGCGTTCGCGTGAATGAGGACGCGTTCGCGAAGGGTGGATGGTTTAAGGCATCGCGTTCGCGAGGTACTAATCGCGAACGCGTAGAAGAAGGGGCTGGGGTCTGGGACTGGCTAGTACGCGAACGCGAGAGGACTCGCGAACGCGGTGAAGGGGAAGCCTGGGCTATGCGGACGCGGGGTATTGTCCGCGAATGCTATGAAGAGGGACCACTGAAGCTTCGCGAACGCGTGACTGGAACGCGAACGCGAAGAAGGGATTTGCTGTGCAAAAATTGCAGAAAATCTGCTATGTTTTCTAAGTGTAAAACTACCCCGAACCACCTCCGAATCACTCCCGAGCCCTCGGGGCTCCCAACCAAACACATACACTAACTCAATAACATCCTGCGAACTTAATCGAGCGATCAAATCGCCAAAATAACATCAAAATCAATGAATCCAACCTCAAAATCATCATTTTCATTTCAAACTTCTTAAACTTCTAACTTTAGATATTTAGGTCCGAAACACGTCAAATGACACCCGATTTCACCCAAACTTTACAGAAAGCGCTTAACACATATTTAAGACTTGTACCGGGCGTCGGAACCAAAATACGAGCCCGATACCATAGTCTTTTAATCAATTTTCATTTCCATTTTCCTTAATAATTTCAGAAAAACAATTTCACTGAAAAATTCATTTCTCGGGCTCTCGACCTCGAAATTCGATTCCGGGCATATGCCCGAGTCTCATATTTTTCTACGGACCCTCCGGGACCGTCAAATCACGGGTCCGGGACCGTTTACCAAAAATGTTGACCAAAGTCAACTTTAATCATTTTAAAGCCATATTTTGAAAATTTTCACAGAATTTAACATATAAGCTTTCCGGCTACGCGCCCGGACTGTGCGCGCAAATCGAGGTAAGCAGAAATGAGGTTTTCAAGGCCTCGGAAGCACGGAAAAGAGAGAAATCCGGTGATGACCCTTTGGGTCGTCACATTCTCCACCTCTAAAACAACCGTTCGTCCTCGAACGGACAAAAGAAAGAAGTACATGATTCGGGAAATAGGTGAGGATAACGGCTCCGCATATCAGACTCGGACTCCCAGGTCGATGCCTCAGGAGGCTGACCTCTCCACTGGACACACACTGAAGGAAAACTCTTCGACCTCAACTGTCGAACCTGCCGGTCTAGAATGGCTACCGGCTCCTCCTCGTAAGACAGATCCTTGTCCAACTGGACAGTGCTGTAATCTAACACTTGGGCTGGATCGCCGTGATACCTCCGAAGCATGGACACATGAAACACTGGATGCACGGCTGACAAGCTGGGCGGCAAGGCAAGTCTGTAAGCCACCTCTCCCACACGATCGAGAATCTCAAATGGGCTAATGAACCTAGGGCTAAGCTTGCCCTTCTTCCCAAATCTCATCACGCCCTTCATAGGCGACATTCGGAGCAAGACCCGCTCACCAACCATGAAAGCTACATCTCGAACCTTACGATCCGCATAACTCTTTTGCCGCGACTGAGCCGAACGAAGCCTGTCCTGAATGATCTTGACCTTATCCAAGGCCTCCTGAACTAAATCTGTACCCAATAACCGAGCCTCCCCCGGCTCAAACCATCCGACTGGAGACCGACATCGCCTACCATACAACGCCTCATATGGAGCGATCTGAATGCTGGGCTGGTAGCTGTTGGTGTAGGCGAACTCTGCTAAAGGCAAAAACTTGTCCCACGAGCCTCCAAAATCAATGACACAAGCTCGGAGCATATCCTCCAATATCTGAATAGTCCTCTCGGACTGGCCGTCCGTCTGAGGATGGAACGCTGTGCTCAACTGAACCTGGGTGCCCAACTCCTGCTGAATTGCTCTCTAGAAGCGCGAGGTAAACTGCGTACCCCGATCCGAAATAATAGATACCGGCACCCCATGAAGGCGAACAATCTCTCGGATGTAGATCTCAGCTAACCTCTCCGATGAATAAGTGGCTGCAACAGGAATAAAATGCGGTGACTTGGTCAGCCTATCAACAATGACCCAAATAGCATCAAACTTCTTCCGAGTCATCGGAAGTCCAGTAACGAAATCCATGGTAATCCGCTCCCACTTCCACTCGGGAAGCTCAATCCTCTGAAACAAACCACCAGGCCTCTGATGCTCATACTTAACCTGCTGACAGTTCAAACATCGAGCCACATATGCAACAATATCTTTCTTCATCCTATGCCACCAATAAAGCTGCCGCAAGTCCTGATACATCTTCGCGGCGCCCGGGTGAATAGAATACCGAGAACTATGGGCCTCCGCTAAGATCAAATCTCGAATCCCATCGACATTGGGCACACAAA
>NW_017698436.1:0-2710 GCF_001879085.1 Nicotiana attenuata | reverse complement strand
GGCCTATGGAGGAGACTTCTGAAGGTGAGGAGCCGCCAGAGAGAAAGAGACGGCGGTTGATATCGGGCAAGGGGATAGCGACTGAAGACGAGAGGGTAAGTGAACCCCGTCAAGCATCGAGGCCGGTTTTTATGGCCGATGCTATCCGTTCTAGGAGGTCGGTTCCCCAAAGGAGAGCTGTTGCCGACGCCAGCCCAGCCCGTGTTCCGGAGAGCGGTTCGTCGGCTGCTATTGGAGAAGTGGGCGATGGTGCCGAGAGGGCGGACACTGAGGCCGCCCGTGGAGATGCAGATGGGTTAACGAGGGGTCCAGCCCATGTGGAGATGACGACGGGTAGGTCCAACCGCCGAATTATGATCCCAGGAGGGTATAACCTGTTACAACACAGCGAGCAGGCCGCAACGGATATGACCCTGTTATGTGCAGCTGCTGAGCGTGAAATGCTGAAGGGTGTTAGTGACGGGGATCTATCCCGGAGGGTAGCTGGCGCGACCTTGCAGGTAGCTTTCAGTTTTCTTTGTGTGCCGTAAGGCTAACTTTGATGTGTATTGACTTGACTTTCCTCTTTTTCTTCTCCTTTTTAGACTCTCATTTTGGAGGTGGAGAGGAGGCGGCGAGCGCAAAAAAAGGCAGCCACTTTCAACAAGATGGTGAAGAAGTACCAACGGTGCCGTGCCAAGCATCGGGCGCTGGCGGATCTACTTAAGCAGGACCCGGAATTTCGGGTGTTCCGTGAGGGCCTTGAACAGTCGGAGGCCCAACTGAAACGGAGGGTGGCCGAGCTGGAGCAGGTCGATGAGCAGCCGATGACTGATCTGGCTCGGAACATTGAGCTGGAGACTCTTCTTCAGTCGAAGGAAGAAGAATTGGAGGTTAGCCGTGGGGTAGCGGCAGAAGCTGCTGATTTGCGGACCAAGGTCGCTGCTTTGATTGCCGAACTCGATGCCAGGGCGGCTGAGATTGAAGTCCTTAAGCGGACTGCTGCACCAAGGCCTGATGAGGATGCGCATCGTGAGGCGCATGATATGTGGGTATATGCCGAGGCCAGATTAGTCGTATTCGAGGAGTTCTTGGCTGCGGGTCGAGCCACTGAGGCGGAGGTTCAGGAGCAACGGCGCGTAGCCCGCGTCGCCCGCGAAACCTGTGGGTATAGTTCTGACTCCCCAGACCGGGCGGGCTATAACTCCGAAGACGTCAACCGTCTAGAATCCGGCTCTTGGATCTCTGCAACTTATCAACCCGGGAGCGGCGATGAACAAGGTGGCGGTCAGGCGGGGGACGACGGTCGAAGCGGCGAAGCCTCTTAGGACTTGTAGCAATTTTGTTTTGTTGTATTTTGGAATGTAAATGGGACCTTTTGTAAGGTCAGGTGTACATACATTTTTTGAATGATAATGAAAGTCGTACTTTTGCTGTCATTCTTTTCCTTTTGTATCTTTTATTTTCGGTATCTCGTCTCCGCAGAGCGGGTGCTCACTTACTTGTAGGATTTTCAGTGTGTTTCTCGAACGTTGTCTTTGTTATCCGCTGATAGGATGCGGCTTCGACGCTAGATAGTGGTGGCTTTAGCTAATAATGGCATCACTTCAATTGTTATTTGAGTGCCTTTCGTCGTAGTCGAACAAGATTGGCGACTGTTGGCGACGATGGCCTTAGCCATAATACTGTCGATGGCCTTAGCCATGTACATAACTTCGACTGTCGTCGAATTACTTCTTTGTAGTGATCGAGCTGGGTCGATTTATTGACGACAATGGCCTTAGCCATAATACTGTCGATGGCCTTAGCCGTGTACGTAACTTCGACTGTCGTCGAATTACTTGCTTGTCGTAGTCGAGCTGGGTCGACTTATTGACGACGATGGCCTGAGCCATAATACTGTCGATGACCTTAGCCATGTACGTAACTTCGATTGTCGTCGAATTACTTGCTTGTCGTAGTCGAGCTGGGTCGACTTATTGACGATGATGGCCTGAGCCATAATACTGTCGATGGCCTTAGCCATGTACGTAACTTCGATTGTCGTCGAATTACTAGTTTGTCGTAGTCGAGCTGGGTCGACTTATTGACGACGATGGCCTTAGCCGTTTGTACATTGAAGATGGCCTTAGCCATTTGCACGTTGGAGATGGCCTTAGCCGTTTGCACGTTGGAGATGGCCTTAGCCGTTCATACATTGGAGATGGCCTTAGCCGTTCATACATTAGAGATGGCCTTAGCCGTTTGCACGTTGGAGATGGCCTTAGCCATTTGCACATTGGAGATGGCCTTAGCCATTCATACATTGGAGATGGCCTTAGCCATTCATACATTGGAGATGGCCTTAGCTGTTCATTCATTGGAGATGGCCTTAGCCGTTCATACATTGGAGATCATGCTAGTCCATTCCCTTTGTCATGTCAGTCAGGAGAGCGTATGGAGTGGCTGGTATGATAAACTTGTTCCGCAAATATCTCCAGGTGTCCCCTCTGCCGCCTCGTTAAAAACCTCCCCGAGAAAACCTAATTGGGACAAAACTCGGGTAAGGGAAAAAGAGTGCGACTCGGGAGACGCCTTTCAGAAATGGAAATACTTGAGGTGGGCGACGTTCCAATTGTTTTGGAGCGTTTTTCCTTCCATTGTTTCTAATTGAAATGCTCCTTTACTTGCTGCTGCTGTGATTTTGTAGGGTCCGTCCCAGTTGGTGCCCAGTTTTCCTTCGCTTGGGTCT
>NW_017698435.1:0-2710 GCF_001879085.1 Nicotiana attenuata | reverse complement strand
CAGTATAGGGATTTTGAGAGTCATTGTGAAGGCTTTTGGGTTAGGGCAGGACATGTTTTTGTTCATTTAGGTTCAATCTTCCCTTTAGCACTTCTTTTGATTCATTTTGGCATACTTTTTGACTCATTTGAGTATTTCGCTTCTGTCAAGGGGTTAGAGAGACACATTGTCACTCTTTCTTTTGCAATTCAAACCTTTCTCCTTTTTCTACTTTCACACAACCTTTTTTCACTTTGTTTTTCTTTGAATCCCCGTTTTCGGTTCTTATTCACTTTTGTATTTCTTTTTGTCTTTTTCTCTTTTTCATTGCCTCCCTTTTCTTTTGCTTTTGTGCCTCTTTACCACATTGATGCCTTTCTTGTCTCTTCCCCCAAACTTAGATATTTGCCATTGCTCAAGGGAAGATTTGGGTGCCAAGAGAGGGTCTCATTGAGAACGGGTATAGGCTTGTAGCTTTGGTTCATGAAAGAAGAAGGTTTAACGCTCAAAAGGGTTGAACTAGGGATCATTTCATTGGTAGGTCATGGAAATTGTTCAAGTTTGGAAGTTTGGATCAAGGAGGGCCTATATTCACTTCTCAAGTCAAGTTTCACCTATGATTTCGCCTCAACAAACATTCAGGGCAAGTTCTAGACCATCGGCTTGGAGCTTAGACTCACAATTCGAATTCTCACCACACACACTCAAGGATTGCTAAAGACATCGAGTTGAGAACCCACAACGACCTTAGTTCCAATTCAAGCGCATGATGGCCCCCACACGACCATATGATGATTGTTTGGTCAACACAAGAGTCTCAAGGCCACAATTTTCACCATCCAAAACACAACATTATGTCTTTGACCATGGGATCAAAGGCAAATGTGTTAGGCCCAAGTGAAGCTTGCCTGAGGTCCTCTTAACTACAAAATATTGAAAATCAAAAGAAGAAAAATCAAAAACGGACTCAAACCCTTAAGAAGGTTGTCACGCCATCTATCATTGGGAAGAGCCACCCGGTTCGCAAAACACACTACCCTTGGAAAGAACCGTGGCATTAAGAAAACTAAGGGCTTATTGAAAACGCTAAAACCGAAACAAAAGGCTATGAGCCTCACTACTAGGCTGAAAAACGAAAAATTTGAACGAAAATAGAAAAACCAAATGAATATGTACAATGGTGAGTAGAATATACAACGGGATGAATATATACATAAGAGTCTAAAAGTAGCCAAAGTTAAAAGTTATATACAGGCCAACTATTTAAAAATCCAAGACAATCCAAAACATAGACTAGAAATGAAATAAATATATACGGTCATCCAGTGTATCAGCATCAAAATGGTAGGGCGCACCCCCACGAATAAAAGTTGACATTGTCCCCAATGCCAACTACCAAAATAAGCTCAAAAACAGAGTAAAAGGATATAGAAAGGCCCCTCAAGCCTAGTCCACATGCATGGGGTCTCCTGTCGTCCCTGGATCCTCTGTAGTAGCCGGGACCTTAGACTGGTCTCCGACCTGCTGCTGCTGTGCTGCTGGGTCATGAGCTGGATCAAGGACAGGCTGAACCACCGGTGGAACACTGGATGTACCCTCTTGAGCCTGGGCCACCTCTATCACAACTCGCACAATGCTAGGGAGTTTCCTCTTCTTCCTCGGCCTGGGAGTCTCCTCTTGCTGTGGCTGAACTGCTGCTGGATCTACAATTGGATCCCCGAAGAGTAAGTCAAGTGGAATCTGATCCGCCAAAAGCTTATCCACATCCTCCCTCAACTTCAGCACTGACTCCTTGGAAGCCTTCTGCTTCCTCAACTTCCTGTGCTCCCTAGCTAGTTTACCCAATGCTGTGCTGTGTGCCCCAACTGCCTTAGCCAAGGCATTCTGTGTCTTCATCATCTTTTCCTGGTTGGCCAGGATCTTCTTCAGTGTCTCCTCAATAGAAGGAGGGATCTCAACTGTGGAAGGGGCTGACTGTGCCTGAACTACAGTGGCCAAGTTTGACAACTTGGATGTCGCAGCTGACATCCAGTTGTTCAAACTGGCTAGAGATTGAGCAAGCTGGTGGGCAGTGAACCGGTGAGTCTTCGATGAAGGGACATCCGGGTCTGCTGCAGTAGATAGACCAGCAATAGTAGAAGGGCGCTGAGGCAATGTCTCACTGGTAACAGGGATGGTGGAAGGCTCAGTGGACTGCTCAATAACCGCTGTCTCCTCAGACTAGCCAGTGCGGTGGAAGTGGATGCCTGAGGCTTTTTGGACCTCTTTGGGTTGTCGGGACCCAACTGACTGTACCATGATTAGGGGGCCACTGGATCTACCTGGACATCAAACCTCTTCTTCATCACCTTCAATTCTCTAAAGTACAGGGAAAGAGTGTTCGGGAAGGGGTAGTTTGTGTTGGTCTCCTGCCCGACAGTAGAAATCACCCTTGACATGATGTTGCCCACATTCAGAGGAAAACCAGCCATAATGGATGCCACTAATACTGCACGGGGAATAGGAACTGTGTGATCATGAGTGGAGGGGTCAAGCCTACTACACACGAAGGTCAACCAACCCTTTGCTTCAAAACTGAACGTGTTTCTCAGAATCTTCTCCCCTGCTTTCAACCAAACTGGGACAGTGCCTGGGGCTGCCAAGTGCTGGGCCAACCACGGGCGAACCTCTTCTTTCATTGCCAGCTTTTCTAAGTATTGGGTTTCATCCTCTTCGTTGAACCCCAAAAACT
>NW_017698434.1:0-2711 GCF_001879085.1 Nicotiana attenuata | reverse complement strand
ATAAGTTTGCAGTACTAGAAGTTGAAACAAGTGAAGACAATGCAAACAAACAATTGGCCTTGGTAGAAGAGCAGGTGGTTCAAAATACAAGTGTACACACAAAGGAACCTGGAACTTCGAATCCTACAGCACCTATTTTTATTCCTGCTTCACCTGGGAATAAAAAAGGAAATAGAGGAGGAAACAAAAAGCCAGTAACAGCGCCAGCAGGTAGTTCAACACCAGCAGGCAACAACAAACACAAGAGCAAGGAAGTGCCAAATCACCAAGAAATAAGGAGTACTGATCATCAGAACAAGGAAACAACTGCCTCATGGGTACAAAGAGCCTTCAAAGATAATTTGGTTCTCACAAATACATCTGTGCAAGAAGTTCCATCCCAGGATACTAGAGTAGACCTGACACTTGCAAAAGTGACTGACAATGAGAACCTAAAAGATGCAGAATATGAAATTTTCAAAAGCAAGGAAAGAACAAATTGGAAGGGAGGAAGGATGTGGTCAGATCAAGATGAAGAAGATACAGAAGAAGGAATGATCCCTGATATTATGCCAAGTTAAGAAGAAGATGGTGGAGACAAAGGAGAGGATGAAGATCAAAGTGTAACTGGGAAAAAACAAGGAGATAAAGAGGGCAGAAGGGCAAGGAGTAAATAATATAGAAGGTAAAGGCAATGATCAGCAACACAGTAATGACAAGGAGAACAACATTGTAGCAGAGAAATCTGCAACACATGGAACAGACAGAAATAGCATAGATCCAGGTGGAACAGAACAGCAGAAGGACATTGATGTCACTGTGAGACATACAATAAGTAATGTCCAAAGCACAAAGAAGCAAGGGGGAGAAATTCAGGAAGCCACAGACCAAGCAGCCAACAAGGAAAGTGATGAACAGGCAATGATTCCCATGCAGCAGAACAACATAGTACAAGTAATTGCAGAGGTAGAAGCTATTGGGCCTGAAGGAAAGGATATGGATGAGGAATCCACTGCTCAGAACTTTCTCAATGTGGCCAGACAAGGGGATTTATCTCCTAGGCATATTGAACAAGCTAAATCAGCAGCAAAGGGAAGAAAGAAACAAGCAAAAGACACTCCAGTTGTTCCAGCAGGTGGAGTTCAAACAAGAAGAACACTGTCCAAATCACTCAATCATTAATGGATGCTATCATATGGAATGTTAGGTCAGTGAATACCATGCAGGCTTTTGAAAGACTGATTCTCATGCATAGACATCATCACTTTGAATTTATAGGAGTTATAGAGCCTATGCAACAGTCTAACAAAGTGGAGAGGTACAGGAATAGAATTGGTTTGGCACAGGCAGTGGTCAATGTTTCAAACAAAATATGGGCTTTCATAGATGAAGTTTTTGAGGTGACAATTCTCTACAATATGGTGCAGCAATTGACTCTAAAACTGTTTCACACTGAAACACATGTGGAACTTATACTCACACTGGTTTATGCTAAATGTGATCCTATAGAAAGGATAGAATTATGGGATTCCCTATATGCAATGGCAACAGATATGACAAGTCCATGGCTAGTGGGAGGAGATTTCAATGTCATATGGGATGAGGAAGAAAAATTTGGAGGGCTACCTGTTTCTTTAAATGAGGTAGATGATTTTAGACATTGTATAAATACTTGTAATTTGGTAGACTTAGGATTTAAAGGGAGCATTTATACATGGTGGAATGGCAGATCAGAGGAAGACTGTATATTTAAAAGATTGGATAGGTGTCTTGGAAACATGGAATTGCAGCAGACATTCCCTGGCCTTGAGATCACACACTTATCCAAGACAGGGTCTGATCATTGTCCCATGTTATTGAAGTGTGACATAGAGGTTGAACCTATTAAGAAGCCTTTTAGATTTCTCAATTTCTGGACAAAACATGAAAATTTTAAGGCAGTGGTTAAGGAGAACTGGACTGCTGATATTGCTGCAAATCCATTCATCATGTTTAACTACAAGTTAAAAAATTTAAAGAAGATACTGTCATCATGGAGCAGATCAACTTATGGAGATATCTTTCAAAAGATAGCAAGCTTAGAGGAGGTGGTACTAGTGCATGAAAAACAATTTGAGGCAGTCCCAACTCAGATGAATAGGGAAAGGTTACATAAAGTCAAGGCAGAATTGATTAGATACCTGGCATTGGAGGAGGAATTTTGGAAACAAAAAGCAGGAATGGCATGGTTCAAAGATGGGGATAGAAATACAAGGTTTTTTCATGCACAAGTTAGAGGAAGAAGGAAGAAATTACAGCTGAAAAGAATTAAGGACAGTAATGGCAACTGGATAGAGGAGGATACACAAATTGCAGAAGAGGCTGTCAACTTTTATAGGGATCAATTCACAGAAGATGTAGTGCCTTCAGTATTTCATATTATGGACCATGTGCCTACACTGATAGATGAGGAACAAAATGAGATGCTGATAGCAAATCCTACTAGAGAAGAAGTTAAGAAGGCAGTTTATGGTTTAAATGGAGATTCTGCAGGTGGACCTGATGGTTTTACTGGAGCCTTCTTCCATACTTGTTGGGATATAGTGGGAGAAGATATCTATGCAATGGTTCTGGCTTTCTTTAATGGTCAGCAACTACCTAAAAGTATCACTCACACTAATCTGGTATTATTACCTAAGAAGAAGGAGGTTAATACATTTTCTGATCTGAGGCTTATAAGTTTGAGTAACTTT
>NW_017698433.1:0-2711 GCF_001879085.1 Nicotiana attenuata | reverse complement strand
TTACTCACAGAATTCATATTTAAGCTTTCCGGCTACGCGCCCGGACTGCGCATGCAAATCGAGGCAACCCCAAATGAGGTTTTCAAGACCTCGGAAGCACGGAATGAATAAGAAAATAGGTGATGACCCTTTGGGTCGTCACATTCTCCACCTCTAAAACGACTGTTCGTCCTCGAACGGACAGATGAAAGAAGTACCTGAATCGGGGAAAAGACGAGGATAACAGCTCCGCATATCAGACTCGGACTCCCAGGTCGATGCCTCAAGAGGCTGACCTCTCCACTGAACACAAACAGAAGGAAAACTCTTGGATCTCAACTGACGAACCTGCCGGTCCAGAATAGCTAGCGGCTCCTCCTCATAAGACAAGTCCTTGTCCAACTGGACAGTACTGAAGTCTAACACGTGGGCTGGATCGCCGTGATACCTCCGAAGCATGGATACATGAAAAAACTGGATGTACGGCTAATAAGCTAGGTGGCAATGCAAGTCTATAAGCCACCTCTCCCACTCGATCAAGAATCTCAAACGGACCAATGAACCTTGGGCTAAGCTTGCCCATCTTCCCAAATCTCATCACGCCCTTCATAGGCGACACTCGGAGCAATACTCGCTCACGAACCATGAATGCCACATCTTGAACCTTGCGGTCTGCATAACTCTTTTGCCTAGACTGAGCTGAACGAAGCCTATCCTGAATGATCATGACCTTGTCCAAGGCCTCCTGAACCAAATCTGTACCCAACAACCGAGCCTCTCCCGGCTCAAACCATCCAACCGGAGACCGACACCGCCTACCATATAAAGCCTCATAAGAAACCATCTGAATGCTCGACTGATAGCTGTTGTTGTAGGCAAATTCCGCTAAAGGCAAGAACTGATCCCACAAACCTCCAAAGTCGATAATACAAGCTCGAAGCATATCCTCTAGAATCTGAATAGTCCGCTCGGACTGACCGTCCGTCTGGGGATGAAATGATATGCTCAAATCTACCCGTGTACCCAACTCTCGCTGCACCGCTCTCCAGAAGCGTGAGGTAAACTGCGTACCTCGATCCGAAATGATAGACACGGGCACACCATGAAGGCGAACAATCTTCCGAATATAGATCTCAGCGAACCTCTCAGAAGAATAGAAGACTGCCACAGAAATGAAATGTGCTGACTTGGTCAGCCTATCAATAATAACCCATATCGCATTGAACTTCTTCCGAGTCAACGGAAATCCAGTAACAAAATCCATAGAGATCTGCTCCCACTTCCACTCGGGAAGCTCAATCCTCTGAAATAAACCACCAGGCCTCTGATGCTCGTACTTAACCTGCTGACAATTCAAACACCGAGCCACATATGCAACAATATCCTTCTTCATTCTACGCCACCAGTAATGCTGCCGCAAATCCTGATACATCTTCGCGGCGCCCGGATGAATAGAGTACCGGGAACTATGGGCCTCCTCTAAGTCAACCTCTCGAAGCCCATCCACATTAGGCACACATACTCGACCATGCAATCTCAAAACCCCATCATCATCTAAGGTAACATGCCTGGCACTTCCGCGCTGCATCGTGTCTCTAAGGACACACAAATGGGGATCATCATACTGCCGACCACGGATACACTCCAATAATGAAGAGCGAGCGACCGTGCAAGCTAACACACGACTGGGCTCAGAAACATCCAGCCTCACGAACTGATTGGCTAAGGCCTGAACATCCAAAGCAAGCGGCCTCTCACCTACCGGAATATAAGCAAGACTGCCCATACTGGCTGACTTCCTACTCAATGCATCGACCACCACATTGGCCTTCCCCGGACGATATAGAATGGTGATATCATAATCCTTCAACAACTCCAACCACCTCCTCTGCCTCAAATTCAACTCCTTTTGCGTGAACAAGTACTGAAGACTCTTGTGATCAGTGAACACCTCACACGCCACGCCATACAAATAGTGCCTCAAAATATTCAATGCGTGAACTATGGCTGCCAACTCCAAATCATGAATCGGATAGTTCTTCTCATGAATATTCAACTACCTCAAAGCATAGGCAATGACCTTGCCATCCTGCATCAACACTGCTCCAAGCCCAATACGAGAAGCATCACAATAAACTGTATAGGGCCCTGAACCTGTGGGCAAAACCAACACCGGTGCCGTAGTCAGAGCTGTCTTGAGCTTCTGAAAGATCGTCTCACACTCATCCGACCATCTGAACTGGGCACTCTTCTGGGTCAATCTGGTCATCGGGGCTGCAATAGATGAAAATCCCTCCACGAACCGTCGATAGTAGCCTGCCAACCCCAAGAAACTCCGAATCTCTATAGCTGATGCTGGTCTAGGCCAGTTCTTGACTGCCTCTATCTTCTTTGGGTCCACCTGAATACCCTCTGCTGATACAACATGGCCCAGAAATGCAACTAAACCCAACCAGAATTCATACTTCGAGAACTTAGCGTATAACTGACTATCCCTCAGAGTCTGAAGAACCACTCTAAGGTGCTGCTCGTGCTCCTCCTGACTGCGGGAGTATATCAATATATCATCAATGAACACTATCACGAATGAATCCAAATAAGGCCTGAACACTCGGTTCATCAAGTCTATGAAAGCTGCTGGGGCATTCGTCAACCCGAATAACATAACCAAGAACTTATAATGCCCGTAATGAGTGCAGAAAGCTGTCTTAGGGACATCGAATGTCCTCATC
>NW_017698432.1:0-2711 GCF_001879085.1 Nicotiana attenuata | reverse complement strand
ATGTGACAGGGATGCTTCAGTGCTATTTTACCCTGGGTCTACGTATTCATATGTGTTGTCTTATTTTGCTCCCTACTTGGCTATGCCCAGTGATGCCTTGGGTATTCCTGTATATGTATCCACGCCAGTGGGTGATTCTATAGTGGTGGACAGAGTTCATCGTTCCTGTGTAGTAGTATTTGAGGGTCTTGAGACCCGTGTTGACCTATTGCTTCTAGACATGGTTGATTTTGATGTTATATTGGGGATGGATTGGTTGTCCCCGTATCATGCGATCTTGGATTGTCACGTCAAGACCGTGACCTTGGCTTTACCGGATTTGCCCCGATTGGAGTGGAGAGGGACCCCAGGACATGCCACCCGCAATGTCATTTCATATGTTAAGGCTCGACGCATGGTCGAGAAGGGTGTTTAGCTTATTTGGCATATGTTCGTGATTCCAGCACAGAGGTTCCTTCTATTGACTCAGTTCCTATTGTTCGGGAGTTCCCAGAGGTTTTCCCCTCAGACCTGCCGGGTATGCCGCCCGACAGGGATATTGATTTTTGTATTGATCTGGCTCCAGGCACGCAGCCCATTTCTATCCTGCCGTATCGTATGGCCCCGCCAGAGTTGAAGGAATTAAAGGACCAGTTGCAAGATTTGCTAGGGAAGGGTTTCATCAGGCCTAGTGTTTCTCCTTGGGGTGCGCCAGTGTTATTTGTGAAGAAAAAGGATGGATCGATGAGGATGTGCATTGATTACCGGCAATTGAACAAGGTGACGATAAAGAACAAGTATCCACTGCCGAGGATTGATGATTTGTTTGACCAGCTTCAGGGTGCGAAGGTGTTTTCCAAGATAGACTTGAGATCTGGCTACCATCAGCTGAGGATTAGGGCATCCGATGTCCCTAAGACAGCATTCCGCACTCGGTACGGGCATTATGAGTTCTTGGTCATGTCATTTGGGTTGACCAATGCCCCAGCAGCATTTATGGAGTTGATGAACCGAGTGTTCAGGCCATATTTGGACATGTTCGTGATAGTCTTTATTGATGATATTTTGGTGTACTCCCGCAGCCAGGAGGAGCACGAGCAGCACCTCAGAGTGGTTCTTCAGACTCTGAAGGATAGTCAGTTATATGCTAAGTTCTTGAAGTGCGAGTTCTGGTTGAGTTCGGTTGCATTTCTGGGTCATGTCGTATCAGTAGAGGGTATTCAGGTGGACTCGAAGAAGATTGAGGCAGTCAAGAATTGGCCTCGACCAGCATCAACTACTGAGATTCGGAGTTTCTTGGGGTTAGCAGGTTACTATCGTCTGTTCGTGGAGGGGTTTTCATCTATTGCAGCCCCGATGACCAGATTGACCCAGAAGGGTGCCCAGTTCAGATGGTCAGATGAGTGTGAGGCGAGCTTTCAGAAGCTCAAGGCAGCTCTGACTGCGACACCGGTATTGGTTTTGCCCACAGGTTCAGGGCCTTATACAGTTTATTGTGATGCTTCCCGTATTGGGCTTGGTGCGGTATTGATGCAGGATGGCAGAGTCATTGCTTATGCTTCGAGGCAGTTGAAGATCCACGAGAAGAATTATCCGGTTCATGATCTAGAGTTGGCAGCCATTGTTCATGCTTTGAAGATTTGGAGGCATTACCTATATGGTGCAGCGTGGAGGTGCCACGAAGGTGGCCTTAGATGATGATGGTGTTTTGAGATTGCAGGGGCGAGTTTGTGTGCCCAATGTCGATGGGATTCGAGAGTTGATCTTAGCGGAGGCCCATAGTTCTCGGTATTCCATTCACCCGGGCGCCGCAAAGATGTATCAGGACTTGCGGCAGCATTATTGGTGGCGTAGGATGATGAAAGATATTGTTGCATATGTGGCTCGATGTTTGAACTGTCAGAAGGTTAAGTATGAGCATCAGAGTTTGTTTCAGAGGATTGAGCTTCCCGATGGAAGTGGGAGAGGATTACCATGGATTTTGTTACTGGACTCCCGATCCCGGAAGAAGTTTGATGCTATTTGGGTCATTGTTGATAGGCTGACCAAGTCAGCGCATTTTATTCCTGTTGCAGCCACTTATTCATCGGAGAGGTTAGCTGAGATCTACATCCGAGGGATTGTTCGCATTCATGGGGTGCCGGTATCTATCATTTCGGACCGGGGTACATAGTTTACCTCACGCTTCTGGAGAGCAGTTCAGCAGGAGTTGGGCACCCAGGTTCAGTTGAGCACAGCGTTCCATCCTCAGACGGACGGCCAGTCCAAGAGGACTATTCAGATATTGGAGGATATGCTCAGAGCCTGTGTCATTGATTTTGGAGGCTCGTGGGACCAGTTTTTGCCTTTAGCAGAGTTCGCCTACAACAACAGCTACCAGTCCAGCATTCAGATGGCTCCGTATGAGGCGTTGTATGGTAGGCGATGTCGGTCTCCAGTCGGATGGTTTGAGCCGGGGGAGGCTCGGTTATTGGGTACATATTTAGTTCAGGAGGCCTTGGATAAGGTCAAGATCATTCAGGACAGGCTTCGTTCGGCTCAATCGCGGCAAAAGAGTTATGCGGATCGTAAGGTTCGAGATGTAGCTTTTATGGTTGGTGAGCGGGTCTTGCTCCGAGTGTTGCCTATGAAGGGCGTGATGAGATTTGGGAAGAAGGGCAAGCTTAGCCCTAGGTTCATTGGTCCATTTGAGATTCTCGATCGTGTGGGAGAGGTGGCTTATAGACTTGCAT
>NW_017698431.1:0-2711 GCF_001879085.1 Nicotiana attenuata | reverse complement strand
TAGTTCGGCACGGCCGGCCGTCGTTGACGGGAACTCGGACCAAACCCCCCCCCCCCCCCCACACTCTGAATCTTCCAACGGGGACCGCACTGATTTGGAACGCCGCCGCGGTGGTCGACTTTAACCACTGGCCCTCTAAACCTAGCCATGCGGATCGCGCAAGAATGCACCGCGGTCGCGCGGACCGCGTGGAATCGACCGCGGGCGCGCTGGGGGCCTGCAACTCCCTGAACCTGCAACCATCTGATATTTCTAGACTAAGATCTCCTGGGACCTACTCAAAACTCACCCCGAGCCCTCGGGGCTCCAAACCGAACATACATGTAAACTCAAAATCATCCTACGGACTCATCCGTGCGACCAAATCACCCAAACAACATGATAAACATCAAATTAGGCCTCAAGACCCCTGATTTCCTTCCAATTTTTCATAAAACGTCAAGTTTAGAGTTTTTAGTCCGAAACACGTCAAACGACGTCCAAATTCAACCAAACTTTACAGAAAGTACTTAAGCCGTATATAAGACTTGTACCGGGCGTCAGAACAAAAATATGAGCTCGATACCACAGTCTTTAGTCAAATTTCACTTACCCATTCCTTAATTATTTTCAGAAAATAATTCACATAAAAATTCATTTCTCGGACTTGGGACCTCGGAATTGATTCCGGGCATACACCCAAGTTCCATATTTTCCTACGAACTCTCCGGGACCGTCAAATCACGGGTCCGGGTCCATTTGCCCAAAACGTTGACCGCAGTCAAACTCAACCAATTATATACCAAGATTTAACATTTTTCTCACAAATTCCATATTTAAACTTTTCGGCTACGCGCTCGGACTGCGCACACAAATCGAGGCAACCCCAAATGAGGTTTTCAGGGCCTCAGAAGTACAGGGTGAGTAAGGAAACAAGTGATGACCCTCTGGGTCGTCATAGCCATCTATCATTGGGAAGAGCCACCCGGTTCACACAAACTCCACCTTTGGAAAGTACCTTGGCAAAGAAAACCAAAGGCTTATTGCAAACGTTCAAAAAAAGAAGCTATGAACATAAATAAGAAGCTAAGAACAAAAAATTGCGGAAAGTAAAATGAATATGTACAAGAGGGGATTTGATCGAATATACAATAGATAGGATGAATATGTACAATGTAACATAACTTTATATACAGACCCAAAGTAAAATAAAAGTGCGAGAAATGTAACGAAATGTTAAAATTATATACAAACCAAAGATAAAAACTAAAGAAAGCATAAAAAGTGTCAAATATATACAATCATCCAATGAATCCATAAAGGTAGGGCCTACACCCTCAAATGAAAGCTGGCATTGCCCCCAATGCCAACTAAACTAAGTAAGCACCAAAAAGAGAATGAAAAAGGATATAGAGATTCCCTATGGCCTGTCTGTCTGCATGGGCTCCTGAGTGGTCCCTGGGTCCTCATTGTGCTTGGGAACCTCAGACTGGTTCCTGTAGCCTGCTGCTCTGCTGCTGGGACCTGGGCCTGGACAGGCTCCTGAGGTGCATCCTGTGGCTGACTGGAGGAGGCCTCTGGTGGGTCTGCCAACAGGATGACTGCATCGTCCACTCGGGGAATGATCCTCCTCCTCTTGGGAGGCCTCTAAGACTGCTCTGGCTGGGGATGAGCTGCTGGTGCAGGGTCCTGAAGTAGTAAATCCAAAGGCAAGTGGTCTGCCTTCAACCTATCAACATCAGCCCTCCGCTCCTTCACGGACTCCTTGGAGGCCCGTGTCTTTCTCAACTTCTTGTGCTCTTTAGAAAGCTCCTTGAGAGCCTTGCTATGTGAATCAACAGCATCAGTGAGCACTTTCTGGTTGTCAAGGATTTTCTTCTGGTTGACCAGAATCTCCATTAGGGCATCCTCAATAGACTGCGGGACCTGGGGAGGTAGAGGAGCCGACTGAGCCTCTACTGTGGTAGTGAGGATAGACAACTTGGATGACGCTATCTGCATCTAGTTGTTGATACTGAGAAGAGCTTGGCTCAGTCGGTGGGCAGTCACTGGGTAAGCTCGGGAAGAGGGAATCTCCGGATCTGCTGAGGTGGATGGGCAAGGAAGGATGTATGTGGAAGTGGAGGAAGGCTGAGTAGGAGCCACTATGACAACTAGCTCTTCAGACTGGCCAGTTGAAGCAGTAGCTGTTCCCTTAAAGTTCTTGCTCTTTGGGTTGTCATCCCCCTGCATGCTGTACCAAGAGAATGGGGCCTTCGCTTTGACCGTTATGTCGAATGGCCTCTTTTCAACTTTGAGGTCCCTGAAGTACATAGTCAGAAAGCTGGGGAAAGGGTAGTGTCTGTCATGCTCACTGCCCACAATTGTGATTATCCTAGACATTACATTTCCCACATTGATCTGGCACCCCGCCATGATCGAAGCCACCAACACTGCCCGGTGAAGAGGGAGGGAGTTGTCATGAGTAGTCGGGTCTAGTCCGCTGCACACAAAAGTTTTGCCACCCCTTTGCCTCGAAGTTCAAACTACATCTCAGAATCTTGACTCCCGCATTCAACCAATCGGGGGTGGTACCTGGGATTGCCAGATACTGTGCCAACCAGGGACGGACCTCCGTCACCCAATTCCCATCTTTGCCATATAGAGTGTTTCATCCTCCTCATCAAAGCCTAGATAATCATTTATTGACTTCCCGTCGAACAACACTTTCAGGTTTTGCACTTTGGTCACCT
>NW_017698430.1:0-2712 GCF_001879085.1 Nicotiana attenuata | reverse complement strand
GGTCCCTTTCTATGGGCAAAAGGATGAATTAAATTTTTCTTTGCCCAACCAGGCAGTTTGTGCTTTTCTTGAACAAAGGCTTTGTTCTTTTGACTGGCCTTTTCTCTTGCATTACATTCATTTTTGTAATGGCCAGTATTACCACAGTGTGTGCAGATCTTATTCTCAGGAAGTGTGAGATACTTGTTTTTGGGATCCCATTTTGGAGCTTGTGTCCCAAATCCAAGTCCTCTCTTGTTGCTACTATGATGTTCTTGCAGCCAGGAGAGTGCATCGGAAGCCTTGTTCCATTTGCATGTTCTGTCTAGTTCATGCTTTACCTTTCCTAAATCTTCTTTTAGGACTTTAATCAATTCATCTTTCTTGTACAGTTCATCTTTCATTTTTCCTAGATTTTCTTCTAGGGTGAGAAATGATTGATCAGCCCTTTTCTTTCCTGTCCCTAATTTCAGTTTAATATTTTCAGATCTAAGTTCTAGAATCTTATTTTCAAGTTGATGAACCTGGTTCTTCAACTCAGTATTTGTGTTTTCACTCTCATCAGCCCTAGACTCTAACCTTTTACATTTTTCTTCTAGGATAACACATTCCTTAGACAGAACATCCTTCTCACTGTTTATTATTTCAGACTCATCTATGAAGTCCATCAGCAGATCAGCCAGTTTTTCTTTAGACAAGAACTTAATCTTTTCTTTAAGGTGTAGAATACTTACCTCCTGTTCATCTTCTGATTCTCCGATGGCCATAAGAGCTTGCTCATCTTCAGATTCATTTTCTGAGTCCTCATCTGATGTTTCTCCCCATGCAGCAACCATAGCTTTAGTTGATCCCTTGTTCCTTTTTGGTTGAACCTGTTCCTTCTTCCTGTTTCTTCTTTCTGCTCTTTCTTTCTTCCATTCAATCTCCCATTGAGGGCAGTTTCTGATGTGGTGATCAGTCTTCCCACACTTGTAACACCCCTCATTGGTTTGTTTCTCAGGAGCCCTAGGTTTGCTGAATGTTGTTCCTTTTGAAGCACCCTTTCCTCTGATAAGATATTTCTTGAAACCTCTGGTTATCATAGCCATTTCATCATCTTCAAGATCTGATCCTTCTGAAATTCTGAGAGCCAGACTTCTTTCTTTCTTTGGAGCATCCATCTTCATTGTTTGCCTTCTCAATTCATAGGCAGTGAGATTTCCAATCAGTTCATCCAACTTCAAAGTAGCAATGTTCTTGGATTCCTGAATGGCAGTGATTTTGCTTTCCCAGGAGATTGGCAGAACTCTAGTTAGAATCTTCTCCACCTTGTCTTCTTCCAGGATAATCCTTCCAAGAGACTCAAGTTCATTTGTCAGTGTAGTGAACCTGGTATACATTTCTTGGATAGTTTCTCCATCCTTCATAGTAAAATTCTCATATTGAGAATACAGAAGAGTTCCTCTTGACCTTTTCACTTGAGGTGTTCCTTCATGAGCCACTTGTAGAGTGTCCCATATTTCCTTAGCAGTTGTACAGCTTTGAATCCTGCTGTACTCATCTGGTCCTAGACCACACACTAGCCACTTCTTGGCTTTAGCATTTTTCTCCCATTTCTTCAGATCCTCAGCAGTACAATCAGCTCTTGTTTTTGGCACATCAATTCCTTCTGCATTCTTCTTAGTGGTAGCTAGGGGACCATCAGTAATTATATCCCAAAGTTCATAGTCTTCCCCTATGATATGATCTCTCATTCTGTTCTTCCACCAAGAGTAATACAAACCATTGAAAAGTGGAGGTCTGGCAGTGGATTGCCCTTCCCAGTTCCCAGGTGGTGCGCTCATTTTTGATATTCTCCTAAGGTGTTAGCCTCTTCAAGGATAACCCGCTCTGATACCAATTGATGTTATAAATGTCAATACCACACAAGAGGGGGGGGGGTGTGATTTGTGTGGTACCTAATTTTCGCGTTAGAAGAACCTAGTTCTTCTAAGTGTTCTAACTACAGCAGTTTGCGGAATAATAAATACTGAAAGTAAAGTGCACAGAGATTTTTACGTGGAAAACACCCGGCTCAAAAGGTGAAAAACCCACGACCTACTACTCAGTAGGATTTTCCCAAATTCCACTAAAATCACTGAGCCAAAAACTGCATTTACAAAACTCTTTGTAAACCTAAGGATTAACTCTAATCCCAGTGTAGCACACAGCCTCAACTGTTGCGACACTTTCAAGTTAACTCTAACTTGAATACTCAGAGTACCTAATACAATTGCTTCTAAGAAAGCTGAAAGGTACAATATGAAAACCTACTACAATTGAACTAGACTTAGAATAAACACAATGATGAAACTGGTTCTTCTATCTTAGTTCATGTAGCTTTAGACGTGCACACTTGTATCTCGCATATGTTGCTTGCAAATCAGACTTGATCTTTTTGCTCTCAAATATGCTTAACTTTTGCTTATGTGCATTCACCTGTAAAAGAGAACAATCGTTATATTTATAGAGTTAGTAATCAGAGTTTGATAAGAACTCGAATTGTGGATCCTTTGACAATTCGAGTCCAAGAACAACTCTAACTCCTAATCCATATTCTTGATCCGGATGTAATTCTCTTTTCATAAGGAGACTTCAACTCCTTATCCTATATGCAATCTTTTCGATCAGTTCAGAAGATATTCATCAAGATATTGCTGCTTGATCTCAAGGACTTATCTTCTTCACGTGCTATCTCATGTGTATGGGCCATAA
>NW_017698429.1:0-2712 GCF_001879085.1 Nicotiana attenuata | reverse complement strand
CTGTGTAAGGATTTTATTCCAAATTTCCTTTCCTTGTTTACAATTTTCCGTTTGAAATTAAATCCCTTGACTAAAGGGAGAATATTTGAGACTGATTTTTTTTAAAAGGGTTTTCTTACCTTTCTTGTTTGCTTCTCTACACTATAAAAGAGGCTACCCTTCTACACTTTTACACACGAACACAGAATACCATCTGAGTTCACAATTCCCTTTCACTCTCTCTTTCTGATACTCACACTGCTGTGGACTTTGCTCGCTTTCTTCTGCATTCTTTACTTCTATACCGGTATGTTTCAGTTAGTTTATACGCCCCAAGAACAATGTGTTTAATTCTGTCCATATGTTTTCTAGCATATTATAACGTGTTTCCCCTTCTCTTACAGTCCAACATTTAAAAAATCTGTGCAGTTGTTTGTTTGTTGTGAATATGATGCTTTATGAATTCCCTTACCCCTTTGTATGTGAGTTTATTATTCAGGGCATAGCAGCACCCCAATATTGCTGTCTATGATCCTGAACTGGGTTCATTGAACTCCTTAACTCAATCAATTCCCACTTCCCATTCTCCCCATTATGTGCTTGAGCCTTGACTTAGGTCTGATAGTGTCCTAATCACTATCCAGACCTTTGTCTGACCATCAAAAGGTCTGCTCCTAACTTGTTCATCTAGCAAGTGGTCAGGGGTGTGCCAGCCTACCTTATGGCTAGGTATGACCACCACCTGTCATGGCCCCCTAATTCCCTTTCACTTTGCACTTACTCCTAGCTATAAGTTCTGCCCCTCTCTTGCAAGCCATGCTTTGGGACCCCTGAGCTCCCTCTGAACTTGGATGCCTGAGGGCTGGCTATTCCACACTGCACCATCCTGTTCATAATGGCATCCTGGGTGTAAGCAATGCCTGGAATCCCTGAGGTTCCTTGAAACTTTGAAACACCCTAGATAATGAGAAGGCTTTGGAGATCTGGACCTCGGAGTTGGTTAAATACATATTATTGGACATTAAGATTGAATTAGGCTGCTTGGATCTAGCTGTTAGTTTTTGATGTATTTTTTATTATTTCAGTTGATTCATTGGGTTGTAATAACTTGTATAGAACTCGGGGAATCTAGTAAAAGGGTGTGGGAGGGGTTTTACTTTCTTGCATCAATAAAGGGGTAGATATCATGACTTTAGGACTTTAATTTTTTCACTAGAAATACTGCACATAAGATGGTTCGATGTTTTCTGATTCAAGTCACCTAGATACCATGCCTATAGGGTTTAACGTTTAATTATGATATAAGTCATCTAGAAATCCTGCCTATAGGACCTTAACGTTCATGTAATCAGTGCATATAGAAATCATGCCTATAGGGAATGCATATGCATTAGGCAAACTGTAGGGTAATTAAATAATTACCTCTTCTTACCAGTTCTTAACAGACTTTTTAAAATCATATATAGATATCATAGGATTCCGCATCAAGTTCGTCCGATTTTTCTTAAGCAATAACAATCTGTTAACTGGTCTCTAATGTCTTAATGTTTTCAGCCTCAATCTTTTGACAAAACTCTTTTGAATAAGTATACATTTGAGTTCTTCAAATCAGCACCTCTTCTGAAATGGTTTCTTTCTAAAATTCTGCCTAAACATTTTCCAGCTAAGTTTTGGTCTTCCTGAAATTGTCTTTAAAACAGTTCTGCAGTTTACTCTTTCCTTAAGTATTTCTGACTCTGGAACTCCTTTTATGGTTTATACTCATGATTCTCTTAAAACTTATTTCTAAACTGACTGCAGTCTGTACTTTCCGGCATTAGACTACTTTTCTAGAACCAGTACTTTCTAAATCACTCGCTTAAACGTATGTATCGAACCAGTCCGCTCGCTGCTTAATTTTTAATTTTAAAGACCAAACCAGTATGTGTAAAGGCATGCTAAACTATATGTTATCTGATTTACGGGGTTTATGTGAGCCTTACCTGTTTGTCTGTTCATTCCCCCTACTTGTTACTTGTTTTTGAATGTCGATTAGAATTTTCGTCCTTTAAACTCCATAAAGGCCCCCATCCCTTTCTTCCCCTTTTAGGATTAGAAGTCCTAATGCCCCGGGACTGATAGCTTGGGACGGGTAATAGCATGCAATAGGCAAACGATACCATTCCGCGCTTCAATACCTTAACGGGGTGGGAAAGGGTAAACATGGAGATGATGATTACACGATAACACTATGCGTACAATTGAGTACCAGTGTTGTGCGAATGATCCATGTAATATATAAACCTAGGACCCCCCTCCCTCTTTATTAGTTTAACAATTTTCTGAATCTTAAAAAGCTGTTGCACTTTCGACTTCTATTTTTCACATAATTTTCAGATTGTTCGCACTAAGTACTTGACTTCTTCCTACTTGCACTTTTAACTAAACTGCTCCTTCCCTAAAATTCAGCATTTTTTTAACCTTTTGTGCTCCTTATGTGTAATAGTTTTCTCGTATTTGCAATGCTTGCTTGTTTACTTGTTTGTTTGCATTCAAAGTCACAATTGTAGCATGGCCGGGAACCACACTAGTGGATTTTGAGGGGTGCCTAACACCTTCCCCTCGAGATAATTTCTAGCCCTTACCCAAACTCTGGTTCTTCATCTCAAATTCTTCCTTAAAGTGTCCTAATGCACTATAATCATTAGGTGGCGACTCTTCAAACTAAAAAACCCATTCTCGCAAGGGAAATGA
>NW_017698428.1:0-2712 GCF_001879085.1 Nicotiana attenuata | reverse complement strand
GCAGTAGAAAAGGCAGAAATGTATGAAGAGATTCGGAGGAGGGAAATGGAATTCTTATTTGATGACCCTGCCCCGGTCAACAGATGCTTGTTAGGGAGTTTTATGCCAACTGCCCATTGAACTTAAGTAGGGGGGTGATTGTGCGAGGCAAGGTGGTCAGCGCCACAATTCCCATGATTCGCCAGGTGTTGCGGCTGCCTCTGTTCACTAGTGACATTGACTACTACCACGACAGGCCAGGGGTCACATGGGAGGTCATGACTGATTACTCTGTGCAGAGGGGCGACCAACATGGATACGTGACCAAATCACCCTGAACTCCAACTCATTCACGCACTTGGCTAAGTGTTGGTTAACTGTCATTTGCAGCCGGTTCCTGCCCTCAAGCAACACAACTGACGTGAACTTCCAGCGTGCACTGTTGACATGGTGCTTCGTGACGAAGAAGGATTTTGATGCGGCAAGGGTAATTAGTGATGAAATGGTCCTACGGGGGCCGCTGCTGTCAAAGGGATTCTACTTCCCTTCTTTGGTGACTATACTGTGCCTGCTGAAAAATACCCCCACCAATCCTGCCGATGGAGACTTGCCCCCTAGAGCAGCATTCAGAGCCTCAGGCATCAGAGTGGGCCGGGGTACACGCACCACAATTGAGATAGATGATGAGGATGATGATCCGGTTCCTCTTGCACCGTCCAGAAGGTCTGTTGATAGTGCCGGTCCCTCTCGGCGCCCCCATTCTGGAGTAGGCCTATCCCGCTCACAGTCCTCCCAGCCTATGATGCGTTCCTTGGAGGAAGAGGTCGCGGATCTCCGCACCTCGGTGGATGGCCTACACACGCGGATGGATGCTATGTCGCAGAGGTAGTCTAGATCTGAGAGCCGGTTTATGCCCTGGTTACGTGCATTGGGGAGAGCTTGCCATATAGACCCCAGCACCGTCTCCGACTCTGATTGAGTCTCAGGGAAGTCTTCTAACCCTTCTGCTCTTTACCTTCTTGATATGACATGGGGACATGCCATGATTTTAAGTGTGGGGTGGGAGACTTGCTCTAACTGTGTGTTGTAATGTATATAGATGTTGTTGTGCTGTAACATTAGATTGATGTGTTGTATATATTTGAGTGTGTTTATATTAGGAGTAGCTGACTTGGCCCAACGACGGACACTTGTCGACGGGTCTCTTGAGGGTCAAAGTCGGAATTAATGTAAACTGAAAACAAGTTAGAGGACTCTTCCTGAGGACGGACCACTTGGACAGTAATCTTGAGGGAAGTAATCCATGTAGAATTTTTTTATTTTTTTATTTTTATTTTTATTTTTTTTTATTTTTTTCTCTTCTAGGTAGTGTAATACTTCCCCCTTGGTTTTTCTTTTGACCACGGTTCTTTTCCAAGGGCTTTTCTTGAACCGGGTTAGGTAGATTTTCCTTTTGTAGTTTTAGGACTAAAATGGGTGAAGGTTAGAATACAACCTCTGATATGCATACTTGCAAATAACTAAAAGGAACTTGAGAGTGTGACGTCTAGTCTTGTTTGTAGACTCGTAAATCCATGCCTTAATGTTGCACATCGTGTCTTGCTTGAATGCTCGTATGAGTGTGTTGATGAACTGATTCGGAATGAGTTGTATGCCAAGTGAGTGGGAGATATTACTTGCATTCTGTGCTTGCATGTGATACCTAGAACTTGCCCTGTGTGTTCGCAAAGCGAAATAGAAGTTGTTTGATTTTAGAGATGATTGAGGCATTTCTTTGTGCAACCCTATATAATTGTGAATCCACCAGTATATATTGCCATAGTTAGCCCCTTTGAGCCTGAAGCCTGTTCTTTGATAACCCTTTAATGACCTATAGCTTGATTGTTTGAACCTATACCTCTTAGAAGCGCTTGAATCACTAAAGAACATACAAAAGTCAAAGTGTGGGGTAGTAGGGAGTAAAAAAAAAAGGGAATCAAGAATGAATTGTTTGATTGGTGCACAGGCATTGAAAAAAAATGAGACAAAGAAAACAAAATAAGAAAAAGAAAAAAAAAGAGAGAAGCCAGTTGCACCTAAAGAAAAGTGGGGGTCACGCGTGAAACAAAGATGTGGAAGAACGATTGGGCTGAGCATGGAAATTAAAATAATAGGAAGTATGTATTAAAAGTGCTTAGGGAGGTTAGTCACTATATCCAAATATATCCTACCCGTCCCTTAGCCTACATTACAACCAAATGAAGACCTCTTGATCTTTGACTGAAAAGCTCGACTAGTAGAGTAGTATACTAGGGGCAAGCTTATGGTGTGTCTGTGTAGCATATGAATGCTCTTTGCTGAGATTGAGTGAATTCTTTCTATCCTTGGTTCCTTATTGTCTGAATTTTATGTGTGGGGAACTTCTCTTAGACTTGTGATGTGAGGGCATGTGACTCAGGAAGAAAAAGTAAATCTTCACTTCTGTTAGAGTAATTAGAGTGAGCACGAGTGTGTCATGACATGAGAGTCTGCATCTGAGGTATAATTGTTGCATTGCTTAGGTTGGTCCTTCGTAATGGCGAGTGTGGCATAAATTGGGGTAATGTATCAAACGGGTAGGCCTAGAAGTGTGGTTTAACTTGCTCGAGGACGAGCAAAGGTTTAAGTGTGGGGTGTTGATAATAGGTGAATTTAACTATAATCACGCCTTAAATAATCACCTTCTTGTATAGTTTTGATGATAAAAGTGATAAC
>NW_017698427.1:0-2712 GCF_001879085.1 Nicotiana attenuata | reverse complement strand
CTAAATTTGCCAAGCATGCAGCAAGGGGATCCTCAACCGTCAATGCCTCATCATCAGCCTCTACAATTACATCCACTGCATCAATAAGGGAACAATTTGATAACTCACTTGGTCGCCTCATCGATTTCTGCACATTGAATATAATTTCTTCATCATTGAGCCTCATCTTAAGCTCCCCGGTCTCGCAATCAATCAAAGCTCTCCCCGTGGCCAAGAAAGGTCGTCCTAGAATTATAGGAATTTCTTCATCCACCTTGCAATCCAAGATTACAAAATCTGCAGGGAACACGAATTTCCCCACCTGAATAAGCACATCATCAAGAATCCCAAATGGACGCTTAACAGTCCTGTCGGCCAGCTGCAATAACATAGAAGTCGGTCGAGCTCTCCCAATGCCTAACCTCTTGTAAATGACCAGGGGCATGAGATTAATGCTGGCCCCTAAATCACAGAGTGCCTTAGCAAAGGCATAGTTCCCAATGGTGCATGGAATTGTAAACCTACCTGGATCAGATAGCTTTTCAGCCACAGGTCTAGTTACCACTGCACTACATGTCTGGGTAAGGGTCACAGTCGACAAGTCTTGAAAGTCAAACTTCCGAGACATCAAGTCCTTCATCATTTTAGCATATCCTGGCATCTCCTTTAGAGCTTCAATCAGTGGAATATTTATCTGAATTTGTTTGAGCATCTCTAGGAACTTTTTATACTGCTCCTCCTTTTGATGCTTGGCCAACCTTTGCGGAAATGGTGCAGGAGGTCTTTTCTTCCCAATCACTTGAGATTTTTCTTTCTCAGCTACTGTCTCAACTATTGGCTCCGCTACTGTCTCAATTACTGGCTCAACTACTGTCTCAGTTTCTTGCTGCATATTCTTTTCTTCAGGAGCAGGGTGAACTGTTACCTCTGTCAATCCCGTAGAGTCATCCAGCTCTATGGGCACTAGAATTAATGTCTCAGCCTGTATGTTTTCTCTAGCTCTCTCTTGCTCAACATCTAGATCCCTACCATTTCGTAGACTCACCGCCATCAGCTGCTTTGGGCCTTGATCTTTTGGATTGATTTGGGTATCTGCAGGTAATGTCCCTTGAGGACGATTGTTAAGTGACATTGAAATCTGGCCCACTTGTACCTCAATATTCTTGATAGCTGCATCATGTGCATCCACCCTGTCATTTATTTTAGCATTGGACCCAATAACCTGCTGCATCATTGCTTCAAGCCTTGCAAACCCTTCTTCCTGCCTTCCACCCAGCTGTTGCTGGGGTGGGTGGTACCCTTGCTGCTGATTGTTGTAACCTTGTGGTCTAGGATACGGTGCCATATTGTTGGGGGGTCTCATGCCTCCCGTGTTTCCGGCGTTATACTGTGGCTGCGGTGGCCTGTACTGCTGCTGAGTATGCTGACCCCAGTTCTGATTACCTTGCCTCTGACCCCCATAGTTAGCCACATAGTTCATATCTTCAGGGTGCTGGTGATGATGATCATGCTCTGTATTCCATGGATTACCTATTGGCTGGCTAATGCAAGATGTGCACAAGCCCCCGTTGGTAGTGTCTACTATGTGAACCTATTGCTTCTGCCCTGATTCCTTCACCTTTTTGGTGAGGATGCTCATTTGCGTCAGAAGAGTCGCCATGTTTTCAGCCATTGTATTAGAAGGATCAAGAGGTACTTAGTGCACCACTGGAGTGATAGGTGCATTTCTAGAAGTCCAACCCGAATTCTGCGCCATCTTGTCGAGCAAATTCTGACCTTCTCTCCAAGTCTTGCTCAAGAATGCTCCACCAGCCGAGGCATCAACTATATTCTTCAAGCTGTCTGACAAACCCATGTAAAACCGTTGTCCCAACATCTGCTCTGGAACACCATGGTGGGGACACATAACCAACATTCCTTTAAATCTGCCCCATGTCTCGTGTAGTGTCTCCATTGGTTTCTGTTTGAAACTCACAATCTCATCAATTTGTTGAGCGGTCTTGTTAGGAGGATGGAACTTGTTGTGAAATTGCTTGACCAACTCATCCCAAGTTGCTATAGAGTTTATGGGAAGTGAGTTTAGCCAAACCTGAGCAGCTCCTGTCACCGAGAATGGAAACAATAATAATCTGATTGCTTCCGGAGTCACGTTCGGTTGCCTTTGAGTTTTGCAAATAGACAGGAAGTTCTTTAAGTGTTGCTGCGGGTCTTCTGTTTGTGTCCCAGAAAAAAGTCCCTTGTTCTGCAACAAGTGTAGCATGTTATTTGTGATCTGGAACGATTCAGCTTGTATCGCAGGCACAATAATGGCAGTGGCCAGATTGTCAGTTGTGGGTTGTGCCCAGTCATAAAGTGCACCCTCAGGCACAGGAGGTGCCAATTGCTCATTCCTGACGTTCACGTTAGGGTCGTTTATGTCGCCCATGTCAATTTCGAGTTGGTGTATTTGTTGTGATTGTTGAAGTCTTTTGTTTGCACGATTCAATGCCCGGAATGTCTTCTCGGGGTCCGAGAGTCCTTCAAGCAGTTCTCCAGTCCTCGTAGAATTTCTAGGCATGCACCTGTGCACCCAAATCAACAACCGTCAAATTTTCAATGAAAAAGTTGGTAGAGAGAAAACTGACTACAACAAGAATCTTTGTATTTCTGTCAATGGCAATTGATAATTCCGTTAACTCCCCGGCAACGGCGCCAAAATTTGATCACGCCCAACTATGCCTTATAAAAAGGACT
>NW_017698426.1:0-2712 GCF_001879085.1 Nicotiana attenuata | reverse complement strand
TCCGAGATCGGGTAAACCACACCGGCGTCTAACCACTTGATAACCTCCTTCTTTACCACTTCTTGCATTGCTTCATTTAATCTTCTTTGATGTTCAAGAGAGGGCCTTGCATTCTCCTCCAAAATGATCTTGTGCATACAAAATGCGGGGCTTATCCCCCGATGTCGGCCAATGTCCATCCAATCGCCTTTTTGCGCGTTTTGAGAACCGCCAAACGTGCGTCAACCTGCATGTAGTTAGGCAAGAAGAAAGAATAACAGGTACAGTAGAATTTGAACCCAAGAATTCATACCTGAGGTGTGGAGGAAGTGGTTTCAACTCCAACACCGGTGGCTCCTCAATTGATGGCTTGGTTGGCGGAGTCTTGCGATTCTCAAGATCCAATGATAGCTTCCTAGGCTCATAAGAATATGAACCCATACCATGCAATGCATTCACGCATTCCACTCTACCGGCATCATCATTGACATCCATGTTAAGAAGCACGGCTTCAAGAGGATCTTCAACATTAATCAAGGCACTTGTGTCATCCACTATCACCACTGTGACAATGTCCACAAATGAACACACCTCCGTGCTATTGGGTTGCCTCATTGATTTGCACATATGAAATACCACCTTCTCATCACCCACACGGAATGTTAACTCCCCTGCTTCCACATCAACCAATGCCTTTCTCGTAGCTAGGATAGGTCTTCCAAGAATAATAGGCACTTCGAATTCCACTTCACAATCCAATATGACAAAGTCGGCCGGCAATATGAATTTGTCCACCCGGACAAGCACATCGTCAATTATACCTAAAGGCCTCTTCATCGACCAGTCCGCCATTTGAAGTCTCATTGAGGTTGGCCTAGGTTGCCCAATTCCCAAAGTCTTGAAGACTGAGTACAACATCAAATTAATGCTAGCCCCCAAGTCACATAGGGCCTTAGCAAACTACGCACTCCCGATTGTGCAAGGAATAGTTTCGGGGCCATAGAATGCACAATCGCACTAACTTGGTGCGTCATCTTTATTGTTTCACACTCCATAGAACGCTTCTTGGTGACTAAATCCTTCATAAATTTTGCGTACCCAGGCATTTGTTCGAGTACCTCCACTAAAGGAACATTGATTGTGAGGCTCTTCATCATGTCTATGAATTTCTTGAACTGATTGTCATTCTTTTGCTTTTCTAACCGCTGAGGATATGGTGGAGGTGGTCTAGGCACGGGTGCCTTAGCCTTGGGCACCGCCGGCTCGGGTATATCAATAATGCGTTCCCTAGACGGGTTCACGACATCTTGAGTCTCTACCCCGGCCTCATCATCAATATCAATCCGCACATCATTTGTTACTATTGGTTCAACCACATTGTTAACATTCAAAGGCACATCATCATCATGCGACTCAACTTCATCATTCACAACCCGATTCTCATCCGAGGCATGAACATCACCGCCTCTTCCACTCCTAGTTGTAACTGCCATCACATGATTGTTACCCCCCTTCGGGTTCACTACCGTGTCACTTGGTAGCGCACCCTTAGGTCGGGTATTTAAAGCTTGAGAAATTTATCCTATTTGCACCTCTAGGTTCCGGATAGATGTGTTATGCGAAGCCAATTGTGCGTCAGAATCTTGGTTCTTTATCATCATCTGCTCGAACATCATCTCTATCCGTCCCATATCACTCCCGGAAGAACTAGGCCCTTGCGACTGAAAGGGGGTGGATTGTTTGGTTCTTAGAACATGGGGGGCCTTTGAAAGCCTTGCCCCCTACCACCATTATTCCACCCTCCTTGATTGCTTGTTGCTCCAATTGTTGTTGTTCCCGTTCCAATTGCCTTGGTTATTACCTTGATTACCCCAATTGTTGTTCTGATTGTTATTGTTCCAATTGTTACCACCTTGTTGTTGATTATTGTTATTCCAATTGCCGCCACCTTGTTGATTGCCCCAATTGCCTTGAGGGCGCCATTGTTGATTCCCTTGATTTCCTCTATTTCCTTGGTAGTTATTGACATATTGGCATTCCTCACTTTGATCATCATAACACTCGTTCGAATAACCAGCACCATCATTGTTGTTGTCAAATTGCTCACAATTACCTTGTTGTTGTTGTTGCCCTCTTTGCCTCCTTTTCAACATAGACACATTCTCCATTGCATTGACTTGGCGCGGGCTTTGAACTTGTTGCAATTGCGCCTTCGCCAATTGATTAATTGTTGTTGTAAGTTCAGCAATAGCTTGGCCATGGTCATTCAACTCCTTGTGCAAATGGATGACCGTGGGGTCACCTTGAGGTACATTCGCTCGGCTTTGCCATGCCGAAGAGGTGTCGGCCATTTCATCAAGTACATCACATGCCTCTTGGTAAGAAAGTTTCATAAAGTTCCCACCGGCCAATTGGTTCACAATGCACTGATTCGTGGTGTTAATGCCCCTATAAAAAGTCTGCTGGATCATCGCCTCAGTCATGTCATTGTTAGGGCACTCCTTCACCATTGTTCTATATCACTCCCAGATCTCGTGCAATGGTTCCGTTGGCATTTGCTTGAAAGCTTGAATCTCGTCCCGAAGAGCTGCCATATGACTTGGAGAAAAGAACTTAGCAATAAATTTGTCCGCCAATTCATCCCATGTGGTGATTGAATGATTTGGTAGCCTTTCTAACCAGTCCAACGCTTTGCCCCGAAGAGAAAACGGGAAAAGCCTCAATCTCAACGCA
>NW_017698425.1:0-2712 GCF_001879085.1 Nicotiana attenuata | reverse complement strand
TTGGGGTATGGATGTCATTGGGCCGATTGAGCCGAAAGCTTCGAATGGGCATAGATTCATATTGGTGGCAATTGACTATTTCACAAAGTGGGTTGAGGCCATCACTCTCAAGTCGGTCACCAAGAAAGCTGTGGTAGACTTTGTGCACTCCAATCTCATTTGCCGCTTTGTCATTCCTGCAACTATCATTACTGACAATGCTGCAAACTTGAACAGTCATCTGATGGGAGAGGTATGTGAACAATTCAAGATAACGCATAGAAACTCTACTCCTTATCGGCCAAAAGCCAATGGTGCCGTTAAAGCAGCTAATAAGAACATCAAGAAGATTTTGAGAAAGATGATTCAAAGCTCCAGGCAATGGCATGAAAAGCTACCTTTCGCATTACTCGGGTATCGTACCACAGTGCGTACATCAATCGGAGCGACCCCGTACTTATTGGTTTACGGAACTGAAGCTGTCATACCTGCAAAAGTAGAAATCCCTTCACTCCGGATAATTGTTGAAGCGGAGATTGAGGACAGTGAATGGGTTAAGACCCGGCTAGAGCAGTTGTCATTAATTGATAAAAAACGGATGGCCGCAGTTTGTCACGGGCAGTTATACCAACAAAGAATGGCTCGCGCTTATAACAAGAAAGTGCGTCCCAAGAATTTTGAAGTGGGACAGCTTGTACTCAGACGCATTCTCCCTCATCACCAGGAAGCAAAAGGAAAGTTTGCCCCTAATTGGAAAGGTCCATACATAATCCGGAAGATATTGCCAAGAGAAGCATTGTATTTGGGAGACATCGAAGGAAATGATCCTGAAACAGCAGTCAATGCAGATGCAGTCAAAAGGTATTATGTCTAGGCCTCCTGGTTTGATGGCTTTTGTGTAATTGAGATGAGGAAGGCTTTCCTTCCCGCTACCCCAAACACTATTAACCCTTCGTAAACCCATTTGAGCCGGTTACCCTTCTTTGGCTACCCTCTTTGGAACCTGAAAGTACGAAAAGGAAAAGAAAAAGAAAAAAAAAGATGAAAAAAAAGAAAGAAAGAAAAGAAAAAGAAAATATGATGAAAGAAAAAAAGAAGAAGAAAAAAACAAACAAACAAAACAAAAACAAAAACAAAAATTGTTCTCCTGAACTACGTTTGACTTGATTCCGAAAGGATACGTAGGCAGCCTCTCGTTAAGGTTCAGTCACACCAAAACAAAAATCCCAATTCCCCCAAGAGTTGAAACTGGGGCAGATGATATAATGGTTCGGCCATGAGTCTGCCGAAATGGTTCCAAAGTTGTAGTTCCGCCCAAAATTCTTTTTACCCCAAAGACCTCGCCCAGGTCCTTCCGATCAATTGGCAAAGGCAGGGAAGTGGAAAACGTCATTGTTGGAATCTGACACAATGCAAATTGAGAGAAATAAAATGAGAGAGTCTTATCGGTGAAAACCTTCGGCCACCATAAGGCGATGGTGAGTAGAGAAATTGAAAATGAGAGAGTCCGCTTAGTGAAAACTCACAAAGAGCACTATCGGGCGACGGTGAGAAGAGAAATGAGAGAGGTCGATTGGCGAAAACCCGCAAAGGGCGCTGTCGGCCGACAAGAAGACATCTCACCACTGAAAGAGGCCTGGCAAAGTTCCCTGGTTTTTGAAATACGGATCGATGAGTTCACAAGAAGCTGGAAAGTTTGTGTGGGTCGAGCATCCAGTCCAAAAAGCATGTCATGTTCATTTAAAGTCGGCATACACACCCCAGATAAGTCCTTCTTTTCCCCCGAAAGGGACGCTTCTCTTTAAAATCATATGCTTGCCTTTTGCATACTTTTCTTTGAATCCCTTTCGGTTTAACTCTGATTCCGTAACAATTACAAAGAAAAGGTGGCAAGACCGGTTTCACAGGGCTCCGCCTGGCAAGAGTCGAAGAAAATACTCAGCCTCAGCGGACGCGTCAGTCCAATCCCGATTGACCATGGTGGTTGATGCTTTCAAAGCAAAGACATTGGAAAAGAAAGAAAAAGGCAAAGGTCCTAAGAGCGGAATAAAGTACAAAGGCTAGAACCCACACGGGCGAGTCATCATGAAGTCCTAAGGCTGAACCCGGTCGGTTTGAAAAAAGATTCACCCTCAAGGCAAACGAGCAGCAAAGTTCTCAACGGAAATGGGGCCGGGATCAAGCAATTGGGATGATCAAGGCCACAAAACCAACCACCGTTTCAAACTAATAAATTGTTCTTTGTTGGAAACAGGTCTTATTCAGAGCAACCGTGCAAGAAGCAGGTGCAACCCAAAAGAAATGAAATGCGCAAGCGCTGAAACAGCTTTGCAGCAGGAAAACGACCAAAAAGGAAGTTCCCCCCCCCCCCCCAAATTCTTTCATGCGTTTTGCTAAATAAAAAGGAAAACATATAAAGAGGAAAACAAAAGAAAAAGAAAGAAGAAAGGAAATAAAAATGAAAATCCCAAAAGAAAAACAAATCATGGTAGCATAGGATCACATTCCTTAAATATCCCGGCCAAAAAACCGAGGATCTCCCGGCATAAACCCAAGGAGCTTTTTCTTTCCAAATCCCGGCCAAAAAACCGAGGATCTCCCGGTCAAAAAACCGAGAAGTCTCTTTCTTTCCAAATCCCGGCCAAAAAAACCGAGGATCTCCCGGCAAAAAAACGAGGAGCCTTTTCTTTCCAAATCCCGACCAAAAAACCGAGGATCTCCCGGCCAAAAAAT
>NW_017698424.1:0-2712 GCF_001879085.1 Nicotiana attenuata | reverse complement strand
GCATGACGAGCCAGCTGGGAAAACCGCACCTCATACTGAGTCACTGTCATGTCTCCCTGTGTCAACCACTCAAACTGCCTACGCAACTCTTCCCTGCGGGACTGAGGTATATACTTCTCCAGAAAAAGAGCTGAGAACTGCTGCCAAGTCAGAGGTGCTGCACCGGCAGGCCTACGCCTCTCAAAGTCCTCCCACCAAGTAAGAGAATCCCCCGTGAACTGAAAAGTAGTAAATGCCGCACCACTCGACTCAAGGATCCCTGTCGTACGGAGCATACGCTGGCATCTGTCAAGAAAACTCTGGGCATCCTCGCCCTCAGCACCACCGAATGTCGGAGACTGGAGTCTACCAAACCTCTCGAGATGACGCTGCTCATCGTCTGGCATAGCTAGAACCACAAAACCCTGAGCTGGTGCAACCTGCTGAGCTGGAGGTGCCTTCGGTGTCTGTAGCCCCTGCACTCCCTGCGCAGGTGTACGGGCATCGGGGGTCTGATTACCTCCCCCGGTCTGTGAAGTAGCTGCTGCTGCTGTGGTGGCTGAAACTGCTTGAGCCAAACCAGTACAGACCGTCAAGATCTGTGCCAAGGTCTCCTGAAGACCCGGAATCACAATAGGCACAGCTGGTGCCTAAGCAGGTGCTGCTGGAGTCTCCACCGCTTGAGCCTGATCTTGAGCTGGGGCAATCGTAGGATTAGCTGGTACTGTCCCGGCTACTCTACCCCTGCCACGACCACGACCGCACCCACGGCCTCTGGCGGCCTCAGTAGGTGGCACTGGTGGTCGTCCGTCACGTTCGGTAGCTCGTGTTATCACCATCTGTGAGAGAATAGAATAACAAATATTTAGTTCACAGTTCAACAAAGCCGCACAACAAGAGTTTCAAGAATATGGAGTATTTCCTAAAGGTTCTGCAGCCTCTCGAGGATAAATACAGACGTCTCTGTACCGATCCGCGAGACTCTACTAAACCGGCTCATGATTCGCGAGACCAAGTAACCTAGGCTCTGATACCACCTTGTCACGACCCCAACCCCGGTCGTGATGGCGCCCAACACACTGCTAGGCAAGCCCGACCATTTACACAACCTTGACCAAATAACCTAGGTGGATAAATGAATATTCACAAGTAAAAACAGCAATTTAAATGCGGAACCTCTGAAATAATTTCTAATATTCAAAAAATCCCAAGATAAAATACTAAATAGCCCACAGATCTGGTGTCACGAACATGAGCCTCTAAAACGAAATATTCACCTATCACAAGTCTATCTAGGAAAGAAAAATACGAATAAAAGGATAAAATGGATGGGAGAGATCAAGGCTGCGAACGCCATGCAGCTACCTCGATACTCCCGGATAAATGCTGCTCCGCTAAACAAGTCCTCCCTCACCCTGTGGTGTACCTGAATCTGCACACAAGGTGCAGGGAGTATTGTGAGTACTTCCAACCCAGAAAGTAATAAACATAAATAAGGGTTGAGAGTAAGAAATCCTGGACAGGCACAAAGTGTAAAGACCCGACCCGTCGTTACGGGAGTTATCGCCCTGTTTTCCCCATTTTATGCTTCTATATGTTTCATTATATGTGTTTGGAGAATTTGAAGTAATTCGGATAGAGTTCGGTTGGAAACGAGACAATAAGTCTCTTTATGAGAAGGTTAGTTTGGAAAAGTCAACCGAATGTTGACTTATGAGTTAGAAGGCTCGGGATGGATTTTCGATGATTCGACCAGTTTCGGGAGATGATTTGTGACTTAGGAGCGCAATCGGAACTGAATTTGGAGGTCCGGTGTGGAATTAGGCTTGAATTGGCTAAGGTTGAATTTTGGCGAATTCCGGATGGTAGGTGAGATTTTGATCCGAGGGTCGGAATGGAATTCCGAGAGTTGCAGTAGCTCAGTTAGGTGATTTTGGATATGCGTGCAAAGTTTCAGATCATTCGGAGGTGTTTAGGTCGGGTTTTAGATCAAATGCAAGTTTCGGAAGTTTTAGTTTAACTTAGGCTTGAATCCGTGGTAATTTGATGATTTTGGTGTTTATGATAGTGTTTTTATGTTACGAGCAAGTTCGAATGAAGTAATAGAACATATCTGTGCATTTGGTTGAGGTCCCGAGGGCCTCGGGGTGAATTAGGGTGGTTAAACGAGAGTTTTGAGGTGTAATTGCAGGTCAAATTTTTCTGTCATCTGGTGTTTCCGCTTCTGCGGAAATGGACCGCAGAAGCGGTACCGCAGAAGCGGTTACGTGTTCACAGAGGCGGTCGTGGCCGGCTAGGGAAATTCCGCAGATGCGGAAGGTGGCTCGCAGCAGCGGGTCCGCATAAGCGGACAAGGTGCCGCAGAAGCGGTCTTTGGAGGAACCGCAGAAGCGGACTTCGCGTCGCATAAGCGAAGTCCGGGCTTCTAAGTGAAAACCGCTTAAGCGGAAATGTGGCTGCAAAAGCAGTCCCGCATAAGCGAAAGCGGGACCGCAGAAGCGAAAATCGCTGGGCGACAGAAGGGTTTTAAAATAATATTTCATCCGCGACCCTTTCATATTTTTCCTCCATTGTTGACGTTCTTAAGAGCTTTGAACAAGGAAATTCGAGGGTTTTGACTGAGAATCACTTGGAGGTAAGTTCCTTGGCCTAAATACTCGAATTTATGGTAGAAATTACATGTAAAACTGTAGAAAAATTCATCAAAAAACGGGTCAAGCTAAGGGCTTGGAA
>NW_017698423.1:0-2713 GCF_001879085.1 Nicotiana attenuata | reverse complement strand
GCATAACCCCTACCATAACGACCTGCTGATAGGGTACGGGCACCAGAGTAGTGACCCGACTCTCGAGACCTCTCTGCCTCCCTCTCCCCTCGCTCCCTAGCGAGCATACCCTCAATCCTCCTAGCAATGCTCACTACCTGCTGATAAGGAACGTCCGTCTCCAACTCTCGAGCCATGCTAGATCTGATGGGTGGGATAAGACCCTCAATCAACCTGCGAACTCTCTCCCGAACTGTAGCAACCAAAGCCGGTGCATGCCTGGCCAACCTGGTATAACAGATATCATACTCCGAAACGATCATAGCACCCTGGCGCAAATGCTCAAACTCTGTGCGCCATGCATCCCCGAGACTCCAGGGGACAAACTCTCTTATGAACATATCCGAAAACTGGGTCCAAGTCAGTGAAGCAGCCTCGACTGGGCTGTCTATCTCATAAGTGCGCCACCAATCATAGGCGGCTCCCCGAAGCTGAAAAGCAGTGAAAGAAACCCCGCTGGACTCCACTATGCCCATAGTGCGAAGAATACGATGACACTCCTCTAGAAATCCCAAGGCATTGTCTGATGCTAATCCACTGAACACTGGGGGATCATACTTCTTGAACCTCTCAAGTCTTCGCTACTCGTCCTCTGAAGCAGCTGACCCATCCTCGGGCTGAACTGGCGCTGCAGGCGATGCCGGAATAATCTCGGGAGCCTGCTCAACCTGCACTCTCTGCTCAGGAGTGCGAACGGCGGGAGTCTGTGCTCCTCCCCCGGCCTGGGATGTGGCTGCAGCAAGGGGAAGCAACCCTGCCTGAGCCAAGGTGGTGTACATACTCATGAACTGAGCCAAAGTCTCCTGGAGCGCTGGAGTAGTAGTGGCAGTAGTAGGTGTGCCGGTGCCTCGGCTCAGGCTGGATCTGCTGGTGGTACCTCGGCGGCAGCTCGCGCAGGTGCTCCGGCTGCACCACGTGCGCGTCCTCGACCTCTCCCCCGGCCCCGACCTCTGACAGCTGCAGGAGGGGGCGCAGGTGCCTGATCATCACGAGTGGTACGTGTCCTCACCATCTGTGAGCGAATAGAAGTCATAAGTTTAGAATTGATGTCAAAATATCGCACGACAAGAAATTCAAATGAAACGAAGATTTTTCCTAAACACTTACATAGCCTCTCGTAGATAAGTACAGACGTCTCTGTACCGATCAGCGAGACTCTAATAAACCGGCCTGTGTTCCGTGACTCCTATGAAGCTAACGCTCTGATACCAAATTGTCACGACCCCTGTTCACCCTCCATGAACATGTCGTGATGGCACCTAGTTCCTACAACTAGGTAAGCCTAACAGTGCGGAAATAACAATTTAACTTGAGAAATAATCAATTAAAACTGAACATATGAAAATATAACAACTGAATATAAGGCCGCCCGGCCTATACAACTCTAAAGATATGTGGAAGTCTATAACTCAATCCCAAAACCTGAAAACTCACGGGAAACACAGGCTAATAGAATTACCATAAGTACTCTAATCTCCAGAATATCTACACCAAAAGTATGATAGGATAACAGCTCTATAACTAGAATAAGGATGAAGACTCTTCGGTCTGCGGACGCTGCAGATATACCTCGAAGTCTCCGTGTATCTCCTCGCCTCAAGGATAGTGCACCTCAGAAGAGGTACCTGGATCTGCACATGAAAAACATGCGCGGGAAGGGCATGAGTACACCACAACGTTACTCAATAAGTGCCAAGCCTAACCTTGGTTGGGTAGTGGCGAGGAAGGTCAGGGCCCTACTGAGGTAAAATATAATATTAATTAATAGTAGGAAAATCTGACAGAAATAATGAGTACAACAGTGAGATAAGGCAGGTCAACGAGGTAATAACAACTACAAAAGACAGAGTAAACACAGAGTAAATACCGCTCAATGTCAATGATACCAATGAGGGTCTCCCAGGATACTGTCCTGTAGCCCTTTTCTCAACTGTCCAGTGGATCTCCCGGGATACCGTCCCGTAGTCCAACTCATGTACCAAACCGAAGGATCTCCCGGGATACCGACTCGTAGTCCAACCATCAATGTGCAGGGGGATCTATCGGGAATCTAACCCGCAGTCCCAAAGTAAAAGTGCAGGGGGATCTACCGGGAATTGAACCCGTAGTCCCAAAGTAAACAAACAAGGGGGGAGCTACTGGAATCCCACATCCGTAGTCCCAATATAAATGCGCAATCACAGCCAGAAGATACCAAGGAATAAAGTAAACAAAAGGCAGGCAACAGATAATACTAGCCTAGCATGCTTCACGTAGTTCAGTCAAGGCAACTTAAGCAATTCGGCAGGTTAAATCAACGAAACATGCTTCTCTAATCTAGCACAGGTTATAATTACACGTAAAGTAAAGCAAATATGAAAGGAACTCGGTCTCAATGTCTCAAGTAAAATCAGAATTTTCAACAATCGGCTCAAGTACGCGCTCGTCACCTCACGTACAAGGCACTCAAATACAAATAACAAATCCTAAGGGGAGAGGTCCCCCACACAAGGTTAGACAAGCCACTTACCTCGAACCGGCTCAAAATCAACTAGAAATCACGCCCTTGCCACGAGTATCCAACTCCAAATGGCCCAAATCTATTCAATTCAATTACACATTGTAAATAACATCGCAAACAACTGGTTTAGCTATTTAATTCAAAGTTACAGCGTAAAATTAGGTGAAATGACCG
>NW_017698422.1:0-2713 GCF_001879085.1 Nicotiana attenuata | reverse complement strand
CACATATAACTTGGTGGTATGGAAATCAACTAAGGCAATCAATTCACATATTCTCATACAAGGTACACATACCGTATGCTCGTCACAACAAGGGGGATCCTACAAGAGTTAAAGTTAGCCATACATACCTTTCTTGAGCTTTCCTTTAATTACTACGATATTCCGAAAATTCTAGCAACTTCAATCTATTTTGGGACATAGCAAAATTGAACACAAATTAGGAAGATATTCATAATTCTAGCTCATTTGAGCATTTTATCAAATACTAGTTGAGCATCTTGATTTCAAATCCCCTTTTCAAGATTTTCTTCATTCCCTAACCCAATCTTTACTTATTTATGTTAAACAATCTTCCCATAAATTAAAGTTGTACATGCATGTATACACAATAGCATTACACCCAATAATCATACCTCAATACCCCATCTTATACTCTAAACTCGAAATTAAAACCTAGGGCATAGAATCTTACCTCTTAGATGAAGAACTTGTGATTGGGTTCTTTGATTCTTGAAGATTGATGCAAGATTGGATGATTTACATGTTGGGTTCCTCCTTCTCTCTCTAAAATGCTCTCACCTCTCTCTAAAATCAGTAGAAAATGACCCCAAAATGAACTCTAAAGCCTATATATTAAAATGGGGTCGGGTTATAAAAATTAGAAAATTAACCCTCGGATGTCAAGTCTGCTATAGTAGAATCCACCGCAGAATGGGTATGCGGGCCGCAGATTCGTCGCATAACTCGTTGCCCAAAACTGGGCTGTTCTGTCTCAATCTGCGACCATTCTGCGATCGCAGAATGGTTATGCGGTCCGCAGAGTTAAATCTGCGATCGCAGATTTCACGCAGAATTGCATTTTTCTAGCTTTTGGTAATTTGATCATAACTTTGTGTAGGAAGGTCCAAATGACGAACGATTTGAAGCATTGGAAACTAGACTCGAAGACCTTTCATTTGATAGGTTATCCATAACCTAAAACATTATAGATATTTAGATATGCTCGTTCAAAGTAGGGACTAGTGCAAGATCGTTGGGAATTTTAGCCTATTATGGACTTTTCCAATTTTTCTTAGACTTAGGCCTTTCCTTGGATCCCAAATTACTTACCGTAAGACTTATACACATATTTACCAAATCCAGTGGATGTACACAATGTTAATAGCACATAAAAATGTTATAATAAGCCTATGTGACACCACGAAATCTTAAATTACTTAGCGAAAATTTTCGGGGCCTTACATTCTCCCCCCCCCCCCCCCAGGATCATTCCTCCTCGAATGAGGAGTAGATCCCGACTTAAACGCTTAATATAATAAATCTATTTTCTCACCTACCTCAAGACCCTAAATTTTGACTAACTCCTAAATTTTTCAGAAATTTTGGCAGAGTCTCCTTTGTAACTAGGCCTATCCGCCTGCCAGAGAATCACCAAAATTATCTTAAAAACACATCCACAACTAGACAGAGCACCACAGTGTATATATCGACCATACTAATCTTAGTATTACAAGCACTACATTATCATAGGGATACCAGAACATGGACTACACAGTTTTTAGAGAAAAACACCTATATGATACCTTTCAAGTCATTACTAATTGATATTCAATCAAGCAAGAAATATTTTCCTTCCATGACACTTTCAGCCATCCTAATGACCTTCTCAACTTACCATCGCTATCATGACACATTCTCGGAAATAATATCAACTCCCAAACATACATAACAAGGATGACAGACAGACACCTCGCGTGAGTTAACTATCCATTGGCTTTACCTTTAATAATTTCCACTGTACAAATTACATTCCACCGGATATTGCAATTCATGGTAACAACAACAACCCACAATTCCATCACATGGCCTCATACCATCAAGAATGTCATTTCATAGTAACCAAACAATCATGTGTTCATAATAGTCCTTACCAGCCATTAATGTAATCACAAAGGTGTTCATCAACAAGAATATAATTTCATTTCAATCAACAATCCATATGAAGTCAAGTCACGATGATTCTTGCCAGTAGTGCATCATATAAGATATTACCATGATCATATAGTTCAATCAAATCAATTCATACCCCTCGTTTATCACTACCTTCTTAGACATAAACATATGGAAACACAAAGTACATGAGGAACAGTTACGGGGAACATCATACTCCTAGTGCAACCTAATGTGTAATACACTTATGTTACCTCTATTATCAACTCACATAACATTTTTAGGGGTAAATATGGAGAATAACCTGCTCATCCTTAAAACTCTAAATCTTTAGGCGAACACTCGCACTAAACCCTTGATGACCTTTAATAATTACTCTAAGGTGTGCTTTCATAAACTGACCATAAAATTACCTATCCAATATATATGTGATCACGCTGTGAAGCTTCATCTTTGACTTGTCTGAACTTACAATACCCAATGGATCTAATACAGTGAGGAAGAACAAAGTTCAAGATCAGGTTGTAGTTATTCAGGAATTCATTAATGTGCTGAGCAGATCATTTCATGAGGCTATATGCTAAGAGACACAGAAGGTTACTACTAACAATACCGATGTGGTTAATTATTGTAAGGAAATCAATTATTAGACAAATAAGTCATAGGGGTAACTCGTACATTGGCAATAGCAACCATTAACGGAGAAATACTCAAGTACGTGAACCACTCATTTCTAGAGTGTAGGAAATTCGTGATCAGATAG
>NW_017698421.1:1001-2713 GCF_001879085.1 Nicotiana attenuata | reverse complement strand
TATCACCCCAAGCTATTCCGCAATGGTGTTTTTACCTTATCTGCAAGAAGTAAGAGGGTTTTGGTTAACCCTGAAGATAATAACGACCGTGGCTGGTACACCCGGTTTGTTGTTGTTCCCACAATTGATTTGGTGGGTGAATCAAATATTCCTTTTCCTGAGAAATGGAACTTTGCACGTAAGTATTTTCTTCCTTGTCTTATCTGCTTTCGTTATTTCAACTTCTTTTCTAATTTTTACTATTAGTTCCTTTGCGTTTTTTTGTAGCAACCATGGGAGATGTGTAACCCGTTCCTAATTTCCGTGGTTGGGTAGATGCTGCTTGAAAGCCGTGCCTATGGAGGCACGAACTTGGAAATCATTTCCAACAAACATGGTTGGAAAGTGAAAACTCACGGTATACATCCCTTTTTGCTTCTCGTGTGTTAAATTCTTTTCCCCTCTTTTAATTTTTTATCCTTCTTTTTGTCAGGATTTGCTATTCGAGGGATGTCGGCTAAAGTAGCTATCACCCTTCGAGCTTCTTCCAGTACTCCTCTTGCTTTAGAAAGAACACAAGCCACGCTGTCAAAGAGGAAAGTGGTTGAAGAGGATTCTGACGTTGATGAAGATGAAGATACCTCTTTGACAGCTCGTCCTAGAACCAGGAGGCGCATTGTTTCTGAGGATGAAACTGAAATCTCTCCTGCTCGTACCTCCGAACCCGTTACTATTACCTCTGATGAAGAAACCATTCCAAGGGACACCCCTGAATCCACTCATCGCCTCTTTATTGAGGGCTTCGAAAGTGGTGAATTAGGTCCGGTTTTAGATGAAATTCCTCTTTTATCTTCCGTTCCTGTTCTTTCTGTTCCTCCTCTAATTTCAAGTGTTTCCTTAGCCACTTTGTTTGTTCCTGCCTCTTTGTCAATTTCTGCTCCCTTACCTGCCTCGACTCCTTCGACTACTACTATTTTCACCTCTTCTACCGTTCCTCCTTCTATAGTTCCCCCTTCCTCTGCTCATTATGCAGAGGAGGGTTCTAGTAGCAGAAGCATGGCTATGAGGAGTGTAACACTTGAGGTTCCTGCTAATAGCAGTCTTTTAAGGAAGTCTGGCGGAGCAGATGTTTGGCTTGAACCCTTAATTGGGGATATTGAGAAAAAGAAGATGGACAGTCACAGTTGTCTAACTTTGATGAATGATATAGTTCACTGTACATTGAAGGTACTCTCCCTTTACTTTTTAATAAGTTCTTTCTTTTTAATTCTAACTTTCATGAGTTGTTTTTGTAGGCTAACCTCATTGGTACGGAATTGATGGGAAGAATTTCCCTCTTAGAAAAGAAGGCTCGTGAGTCTGATCAGATTTTTCTTGAGGCTGAGAGGATAGCTAGAGAAGCCCAGCTTGAGGCAACCAATTGGAAAGAGCAGTTTAAAAATGCTCAGAAAAAGATAAAAGAATTGCAAGAGAGTAACCGTGACCTGGAATAACAAAAGCAAATTCTGACTTCTGAATTATCGGGGGCCAAGGCTTCTTCTAGTAAAGCTGAGAAGGATAAAGAGCGCCTTGAATGTTCTTTTTCAGAACAATTATCAAAGTCAAGCGAAGAGATTAGAGAACTTAAGGTATTGTTGAGCAAGAAAGAAGAGTACGCGGGAGAGCTACCTCAAAACTTGTCTCAGGCTCAGGCTGACTTGCAAATTTCCTCTGATAAGGTTCGTGCCTTAGAG
>NW_017698421.1:0-873 GCF_001879085.1 Nicotiana attenuata | reverse complement strand
AGATGAAACTCCCGTGGCTGAGGAACCTTTAAATGAAGGAGCCGCTTCTGTTGAAGTTGAAAATGTTACAATTCCAGCTCCTGAGGGTGAAACTTCACTGATACAGTCCGTGGAAGCTGAAGCTCCCGTGACTCTTGCTTCCCTCGGTGACTTTAACACTTCAAGCCCAACTGCCGTTACTTCCTCAGAAATTGCTAACGTGCCTACAGCTGCTTCTGAAAGTGAAGTTGACATTGCAACTTCAGAAGTTCCAACCCCTTTAGTGACAAGTTGAATATTTTACTCCTTTGTTGTTTTTTATTTTATTAATTGGTGGTTTTATCCCTTGACCTTTTTAAGGGATTTTTGGTTAAGTCCCCAGTTATCATAATGGGACACTTGTAAAAACATTTTGCTTGACTAAGTTTTACTTAGTCTTTTTTAAGAAGTTTTCTTGGTACTTCAATATGTTCTATTCTTGCCTTTTTCTTATCTATTTAGGACTTATAGAATAGTTTAGCATTTTTATCCTTTGAAATTGCTTTATGATTCTTCTCATGAGTTATTAACATGAGGTTTATAAAAGAGGGCCCTTTTCATATATCGACACTTAATGAAGAAGACGTCTCAACTTCATAATGGTGTTATAATACGATGATAGAAATAGGATACACATGTTTTGTATGCCACAACTTTGACAGTTTTATTCATGAACTTGAACAAGCTTTTATGTATTAAAGTACATCTATAACTTTCTCGTAACTGTTTTTCTTGTAACAAATTTTTACAAAGTAAATATAATTTAGACAAGGTTTTCCCTTATAACCCGTTTCAGTATATAGTCATGACCCCATCTTCATGTATTAGGAAGGGTTTGAGAGGTGACTCTATTGT
>NW_017698420.1:0-2713 GCF_001879085.1 Nicotiana attenuata | reverse complement strand
GAGCGATTTTGTCCGTTCCGAGTACTCCGTGTGAAGCATTTTTGAAAGATCTGACCGCACCCTGCTTCAGAGGTTGCCTACATATCCTTGGCTAAAAAGGAATCAGGTCAGTGTAGTTCGGGAAGGTTTGGTAGCTGGGACTACCGGGAGATGTGATTTCACTGCTGTTGCTGCTGTTACTGCTCGCTGACCTCCTTATTACACCGTGTTAAAACAAAATAAGCTAGCCTATGCTATGATCTATGAATTACAAAAAGGTCATATCTATGTCTTCCAACTTGCTCTTGTGTTGCCTTGCACTTGTATTCTTCCGATGGGATTCTTGCGTTGTTGCCTTGCATTGTGATCGGAGATATTTTGCTATTCCTCCGAGTGATGCTTAACTGAATACATGAAATACATGCCTCTATTCTCCAGGCGGGCTCCTGATTGCTGAACTTGAAAGGTATTCCCTTATTCTCCAGGTGGGCTCCTAATTGCTGAACTTGAAAAGTATTCCCTTGTTCTCCAGGTGGGCTCCTGATTGCTGAACCTGAAAAGTATTCCCTTGTTCTCCACTCCTGATTGCTGAACTTGAAAAGTATTCCCTTGTTCTCCAGGTGGGCTCCTGATTGCTGAACTTGATAAGTACTCCCTTGTTCTCCAGGTGGGCTCCTGATTTCAACAAAATAGACAAACAAAGAAAATTTTCTGCCCCAATTTGATGACTGGGCGCGTTATATTAAAAACATGAAAGATAAAATTTGAATTGTACTTCCCTTGTTTTCCAGGTGGGCGCCTGATTGCTGAAACTTGAAATGAATTCCCTTCTTCTCCAGGTGGGCGCCTGATTGCTGAACTTGAAAAGTATTCCCTTGTTCTCCTGGTGGGCTCCTGATTTCAACAAAATAGACAAGCAAAGAAAATTTTCTGCCCCAGTTTGATGACTGGGTACAGCATGTTATCAAATATTAAAATTAAAAGATAGAATTTGAATTGTACTTCCCTTATTCTCTAGGTGGGGGCCTGACTGCTGAACTTGCAATGTATTCCCTTGTTCTCCAGGTGGGCGCCTGATTGCTGATCATGAAATGTATTCCCTTGTTCTCTAGGTGGGCGCCTAACTGCAACAAAATAGACAAACAGAGAAAATTTTCTGCCCCAATTTGGTGGCTGGGTACGGCATGTTATCAAATTTTGAAAATTGAAAGCTAAAATTTGAATTGTACTTCCCTTGTTCTCCAGGTGGGCGCCTGATTGCTGAAACTCGAAAAGTATTCCCTTGTTCTCCAGGTGGGCTCCTGATTGCCGATCTTGAAAAGTATTCCCTTGTTCTCCAGGTGGGCTCCTGACTGCTAGGACTTGAAATGTATTCCCTTGTTCTCCAGGTGGGCTCCTGATTGCTAAGACTTGAAATGTATTCCCTTGTTCTCCAGGTGGGCGCCTGATTGCTAAACTCGAAATGTATTCCCTTGTTCTCCAGGTGGGCGCCCGATTGGTGAACTTGAAATGTATTCCCTTGTTCTCCAGGTGGGCGCCCGATTTCAACAAAATAGACAAACAAAGAAAATTTTCTGCCCCAGTTCGGTAACTAGGCGCGTTATGTTACCAAGTATTAAAATTTGAAAGCTAAAACTTGCATTGTACTTCCCTTGTTCTCCAGGCGGGCGCCTGATTGCTGAAACTCGAAAAGTATTCCCTTGTTCTCCAGGTGGGCTCCTGATTGCTGAACTTGAAATGTATTCCCTTGTTCTCCAGGTGGGCTCCTGACTGCTGAACTTGAAAAGTATTCCCTTGTTCTCCAGGTGGGCTCCTGACTGCAACAAAATAGACAAACAAAGAAAATTTTCTGCCCCAGTTTCATAGCTGGGCACATGGGTGAGTGTTAGACTGAATTATTCTACCAACTATTATAAGAATTGGAGAGCTAAGTCCCATTATCCAGGGAAGTCCTGACAGCTCCTAAGTTATATCTTCTAAAGGTATTACTTCCGCTACGTTGTAATCAAAGAGGTCTTAACTACTCCCCATTATCCAGGAGGGTCCTGACAACTTCTAGTTAAAAGACAGTTTTGACCTAAGTTATATCTACTAAAGGTACGACTCCCACTATATCTTGTTATCTAGACCGACCTTAACATTACGTCCCGTTATCCAGGAGGGTCCTGAAAACTCCTAATTGAATCCCATCTTAAACATGCAAACTTATGCTCCTTTGGGGTACATTTATGCTACATTATGCTACTCATGATTGTTTTGAAATTTAAACCAAGTCCCATTTTTAGGAGGGCCCTGAGCATTTCCAGTCATACCTGCTTGGGTGCTGCCTTTCCTTACAGAGGGTTTCTCCGAAACTTCTGCCCCTGTTTCAATCAAAGAAAAATCTTGTCAGTTTAAAATGTGGTGGTTGGTTTGTGGCCTTGAACTTGGAGGGAGATTGCTCTTTCGCTTCCCAAGAGGACTGATTTCCACTCGAAGACCTTGCTTGTTTCTGGACTAAATCCCTTTCTGTGTCATCCTCATCACATAAAATACCTTTTCTCCGTTCAGCCCCGATATCCTCTATTTGTTGCATTGCATGAACTGGCGTTCCCCCAACCCTTATGTCTCATATGAATCCCAAAGCACATCTATTGCCCCCACTTCGTGTACATGATGTTCTTTCTTGACTTAACCACTGGCCTCGGCCTTAAAGTTTATTGTTCTTTCACTTGACTTGATAACTGATTCTCAC
>NW_017698419.1:0-2713 GCF_001879085.1 Nicotiana attenuata | reverse complement strand
TAAACCATTACTCGCCTCGAGCAATCAAACTACACCTTTTTTAATAGACACGACCTTTTTTAAACAATTCTCCTAACTCATCACACCAAGAGTATTTAAAATAGACTAAGCACAAAAGCGTAACATCTTCACCTCAAGATTTGACTCATAAGTACCATACGTTATTCACAACTCACTCACTTACTCTAATATAGAGGTCACTGACATTACCTTTCCTTCATGAATCAAGTGCCCTCACACAACAAAAGAGAGTAGTTCCACACAATAAAATTTAAGAACACTTAGGAACTCAAGATAGAAAGAATTCACTCACTCTCAGAAATAACATTCATATGCCACAAAAGATGCACCATAAGCTTGCCCATAGTGTACTACTCCACTAATCGAGCTCATTCAATCTAGGATCAATTAGGACTTTATTTGGTTGTAATGTAGGCTACAGGACGGGTAGGATATATTTAGATATAAGAGTGACTACACCTCCCTAAGCACTTTAATACATATACTTTAACATTCAAACCCAATACTTATGTCAAACCAAAACTCCACCTTCACATCAATGTATTTTACCCCATTCTTCTTTAAGCACACTTACCTTAAGAGCCACCACTTATCAAGGATTTTTTTTTCACAACAATCCAACTATATTTTTTTCAATTCAAGCGGCTCTTCCTTTTTTAAAACAGTGCACCTTTCTCCTTATTCAAATTAGTTCCACTCAAAAGCCAAACCAACTACCCCACACTTTAGCTTTTACAAAGTTCATAACAATTCAAGTGCTCATGAGAGGTGAAAAGGTTCAAATAGATGGTTAATTCTAACAAATGGGTAAGGCTTGTAATGTGGTTGCCAAAGAAAAAGGATTATAGGCTCAAAGAAGTTAACTACGATACATAACAATTAGGTGGGTAAAATATACATATCTGGCTCAACAAGAAAACGCCTATATCACTTCCAAGACTAAACAACACTACTATTTCGCTTTGCAAACACACAGGGCAAGTTCTAGGCATCAAATGCAATGCACTGAATAATGCAAAACCTTACACACACATGGCACATAACTCACTCAGGATTGGATCATCAAGACACCCTAGTCAGAGCAGTTAAGCAAATTTAAGATCATACAATTTAAGGTACTTATACAAGAGTCAAAAACTGAGGCTAAGCGTCACAGCCAAAGTACTCACTACTCTCAAGGCATAACAAAGTCAAGAGATATTGCTTCATTTCAAAACAAAACACAATGGATCCTATTCCTAAAAAAAAACTTACTACACCCGGTTCAAATAAAACCCTTGGAAAAGAACCGCGGCACAAAGAAAAACCAAGGGAGAATTGCTACACTACCTAACAAAAGAAAATCTTTTTATTTTATTTTTTCTTTAGACTTAAATCCCTCAAGAAAATTGTCTAATAAATCCATCGTCGGGAAAAGTCCAATCCTTTTTTTTCTTAACAAAATAAATAAAAAAAATTATTCAATTAAACTAACACAACTAAAATACCATAGAAAGTCACCCAGACAATCTCCTCACCCCACACTTAAAATTGTGCATTGTCCCCAATGCACACCATACTAATAAGAGGGTAAAAGAAACTCCCTGGTAGGCCAAAGGCCGAAGCACTAGTAGCTTATGGGGTACTCAGACTTCTCCCAAGCTTGGTCCTTCGTGCGGATACCTCACACTTAGTTCTAACCATTTGGTTTGTTGTTGCATCCTTCCAATACCTTTTCTTTCCATGCTCCTAGAAAATAAAAAATTGATACTACAAAAATAATACAATTAAAAAAATAAAAAAATAAATAAAAGAAAGCAATAAAGCTGGGTTGCCTCCCAACAAGTGCTTGATTTAACGTCGCGGCACGACGTGAATCACTTTCCGCCTCCACTTTGAACTTATGAATCGGACCCCAAGTTTTGATTCTGCTCTATGATCATGCTCCTGCGGTGGTGGAACGAATCTGGCTGGCCCAATAAAATAATGTAGTATTCTGCACTTCTTGGCCTTTAGATGAGGTGTGTAATCTCGATTTTCTAGCAAGAAGAATTCCAGAATGTAACCACTTTGTTCCTCATACCTCGACTCCTCAAATGGCTCGGACGACTCTATTTCCATATCATCATCTAAACACAATGTGGAAAAATGCTTGGAGTGAGGACCAATGCGATCAACTACATGAACATTGGGACTGTCTACATTCTCAACACTAGTGACAATAAAGTCAACAAAATATGTATCCTCAATATCCTTGGTTGACTCTAGTATCTCTTCTACAACATCGACATCCTCAAAATCTAGTGCGATTGATTGTTGGTGTTCTACTCTAGCCTCCTCCCCTAGCTCATCAATTTCTATATCTAATTCACGCTCTTCTTGGATACTATTCACAATATTGGCTTGTTGAGCATTAAAAACTTCAACCAGTTGACTCATGTGAACATTCAAGTTGTGAATAGTTTCCTCCTGCCTTTCTATGCGCAGTAGTAATTTACTCTGTTGTTCCAAAATGCACTTTAACATATCTTCGATCTTCTTTAGGTCAGCTTCCCTGGGTTCTTTGTTCCTATTAACTTCACCAGAAAAAGAAGAACCATCAAAGTAAGGGGTTGGGGGAAGGTAAAGAATATAAGCACAACCGTGAAAGTGACCATCTTGACCACCACACCATATCACACACATTCCACACATAAGATTGAGTTGGTGCACA
>NW_017698418.1:0-2713 GCF_001879085.1 Nicotiana attenuata | reverse complement strand
GATCCTGCTGTTCGATGCATGTACCACTCTAAAGTCCGGGGGCATAGCATTGAAGATTGTCGCTCTTTGAAAAGGGAAATAGAAAGAATGATTCAAGAAGGGGTAGTTGTGGTCAATGACAGTGACAGGGAGCATGCGAATCCTCTTGGGAACTTGTTGATTAAAGTTGATAATGGTCTTGGCAGTATTGATGCGAAACTCAGTGGCTAAGATGTCGTGCTTGGTAATTGGGAAGACGTTCCATTTCTTGGTCAGCCGGAGTGGAATTTTGGTGGTTTATTTTGTTGTCATTTCTGTTGTCCGAGTTATTTCAGGGTTGTAATCCGGATATTGTCTTGTGACTCAAACCCTTCTATCCTTTAATTTTGCTTGGTTTGTTTAGTCGTAGTAGCTCGTTTAGTGCTGTCTAGGTTTGTTCCAGGGTTGTAACCCCAGTCTAGTTTGCCTGTCTTGTTGTTCGAACCATTTCACCGTCTGTCTAATACGATTTCCTGTTTTCTGTTATTTCTAGTCATTTTCTTTTGCTTAGTTCTCTTTTCTTTCCACAGTTCTTTTCCTGTTGGCTCTAGTGACATGACATGCATGCGTAATTCTCGGCATGGGCTCAAAAAGTTAGTCATGAAGCACTGAAACAATTTTGAAGATGACAGGGGCACTTGAGGGAAATAAGAACAGATTTGGACACTTTGAGATCATTTCGAGCCCGAATTGTGTGAAACCGGGGCAGATAGAACATAAAGAAACCCTATTGAAATGGATCCTGCCGCATCAGGTTGAAGCTAAAGGCAAGTTTACCCCTAATTGGCAGGGGCCGCTCGTGGTAATGAGAGTGTTGTCCAATGGTGCTTTTGTAGTTAACAAATGTAGAAGGCGAATGTGTGGATGTGGTTATCAAGTCTAGCACAATCAGAAGATGTTACAAATGTTTTCTTTAGTTTGTTTAATTGTGTTGTTTGTACTTGGCATGTTTTGAAGATTGGAATGACGGAGGCATTTTGTTATGCTATCTAAACACTTTATCCTTTGTTACCCCTTTGAGCCTTATTTATTTTCTTTCATACCCCTCTTTCGGAATCAGTAGCAAAGTTCAGAAACGCAAGCGCAAAAGATAAGTAAAGGAAAAAGAGAAAAAGAGAAGGAAAAAGAGAAAAGAGAAAGAAAAGAGAAAAGAGAAAGAAAAATGAAAAGAGAAAGAAAAAAAAGAGAAAGAGAAGAAAAACAACAAAAGAACAACAAAAAGAGGAAAAAGAAAAAAAGGGAAAAGAAAGATCACAAACAAACAAAGTAATTCCTATGACATGAACTACGTTTGACTTGATCCCGAAAGGGTACGTAGGCAGCCTCTCTCTGAGGTTCAGTCACACCGAAATAAAAGTCCAAAGTCCCCAAGGAAGAAACTAGGGCAGAAGTTGTGGTTGTTGCAAGAGATTTGATTCCGGAAGTTGTAATTTTGAACCCATGTTGAATTGTTTTGAGCCTTTGATACTCTTTCTTTCTAACCCTATCCAAAAGCCCGCATTACGGTCCAAAGGAAGACCTTCTGATCAGTCTTCGAGAGATGCCAAGTCAAGCGAGTAGAGGTGAATCATATCAGGGGCAACACTCCGGTCCAAACGAAGGAAATGAAGAATGAGAGAGTCTCGTTGATGAGAACCCTCACGGGTACCGCAAGGCGATGAAAGCTGAGAGAAATAAAAATGAGAGTCTTATTGGTGAAAATCCTCACGGGTACCTTAAGGCGATTGTAAGTTGAGAGAAAGAGCAGAATGAGAGAGGCTTGATGGTGAAAACCCTTCGCGCACTACAAGTCGAATAAGGATTGTGAATCAGATTGGATAAGCGGAGCATTGAAGCCCAGTTTCACGGCAAAAAGACACGACAAGAGTTGAACATCAGATTTGCTTAACAGAATAGGCCGCAGGTGCATGTCATGGTCATTTGAGTTGGTATCCACATCCGATAGGTTTCTACTTTGTAGTTTTCTTGTTAGGAATCATCTTTTTCCATTGTCCTCTACTATGTTCCTTTTGTCTTGTTTACTTCCTCATCCTGAGTCAATTCGGTCATAACAAGTGAGAAATGACTTCATAATATGCCACCAGCTTTCCAATTGAACAAAACAAGATCTGGCCAGCATATCAAATCGTCATAAGTCAGGAAAAACAGCAGGCACACTGAGTTAGCAACAATCTACATGCCTTGGGATCCTTGTGAAATGCAAGGGCTTGGTATTTTTCAATTCATGAACAACGCAACAAATGAAGGGTTTGGGGTGAATGGATCAAGGGTATTTTCATTAAAACATGAAAGGTTTGGTACATATCAGATGGAGGGTGCTTGGTGAACGGATCAGAGGTATTTTCCGCGTTAAGGAAAGTGGTTAGCAAGGTCTCCAAGTGAGAATCGGTTATCAAGGCAAGTGAAGGAACAATACAACTTCAAGGCCGAGGCCAGTGATTAAGTCAAGAAAGAACATCATGTACGCGAAGTGGGAGCAATAGACGTGCTTTGGGATTCATATGAGACATAAGGGTTGGGGGATGCCAGTTCATGCAATGCAACAAGTAGAGGATATCGGGAACAAGCAAGGTCTTCGAGTGAAAATCAGTCATCTTGGCAAATGCAGAAGCAGCCGGCCTCAAAGTTCAAGGCCACAAACCAACCACCACATTTAAAACTCACAAGTTTTCTCTGTTTGAAACAGGAACAAAAC
>NW_017698417.1:0-2713 GCF_001879085.1 Nicotiana attenuata | reverse complement strand
CTACCCGTTTTTAACCCATTCTCTACCATCTCTCCGATTTTTATTGCCTCGGCGAAAGGTTTACCCATGGCGGACATCATATTCTGAAAATAGTCTGCTTCCTGGGCTTGGAGGAAAACAGTGACCATCTCTACCTCATCCATTGGAGGTTTCACTCTCGACGCCTGTTCGCGCCACTTGATTGCATATTCACGGAAGCTTTCTGAAGGCTTCTTCTTAAGATTTGCCAAAGAGTTCCTGTCCGGCGCGATGTCTATGTTGTACTGAAATTGTCGAACAAAGTCTCGGGCCAGATCATCCCAAATATGCCAACGCGAGGCATCTTGATCCATGTACCATTCTGAAGCGATACCAACCAAGCTTTCTCCAAAATATGCCATCAACAGCTCTTCTTTGCCACCGGCCCCCCGTAACTGATTGCAATACTTCTTTAGGTGAGCGATGGGGTCACCGTGTCCGTCATACTTCTCAAATTTTGGTGTTTTGAACCCTGACGGCAAGTGTACATGAGGGAACATACATAGATCCGTGTATGAGACACTCTTTTGCCCGCTCAATCCTTGCATGTTTTTCAAGCTCTGCTCGAGGCTTCTCATTCTCTTTGCCATTTCATCCTGCTCTGGGTCTTTGGGGGTTTTGTCCTGCCCTGGTGTAAGCTCGTATGGGGGTGGCTGGGAGTAATTATATGTGGGATATTGAGGAGGATCTGACGGAAATACAGGGTTTTGGAATATGAATGCTGAGGGATCAAAGGCAGGCCTTGGCAGCGAAGGTTGTGTTGTAGCAGGGCATGGTGGAGCAGTGACGATGTTAGGAACCGCTCCCGCTGGGAACACCTGGGGGCGAACCTCAGAAGGCATTCCAACGAAATGAGCGGTCATGGTAGGCTGCCCAAAAGGGGTAGGAGGATGACTGATAGGGACCGTAGTAGCACCTCCAGCTCTAGGGAATAACTCTGGGAATCCAGGAATATTGCTTGGGGGTTCCTTTCCATTGTTCCAAGCATCCCACATTTCCATCAGTCGCAGGCGCAAGATCCGATTTTCTTCAGCTGTAAAAGCTTCAGAGGCCGGGACCCCCGAGATGGGGCTATCTTCAGAGATGGGGACTGCGGGCAAAGTCATTTCTGTAGACATTTCCACACTTCCTTTCGACCTGGTAAAGTATTGATGCGATGCCAGCTTACCACAACCAACCACCGTTTCTAAAAGCTAAGCTGGGATCAGCAACACACGGTTAGTTTGAGACAAGTAACAGATAGGTAATCGCACATTGGGGTGTGATGCACCTATACAGTTAAACGGTTATCTACATGTTTGCACTGGTTGCATGCGTCATCCTGGCTTTTATCTTCTTTTGATTTCCCCTCTTTGCTTTTCTTGCTTTTCTTTCTCTTTCTATTCTTTCATTTTTCTTTTTCCTCTTTTTTGTTTTTCATTTTTCATTTTTTGCTTTTCCCTGTTCTTCTGCCATGGTTTTTCTCTCGATTCCTTAGTTTCTCTTTTGCGTTTCTTTTCCTCTCTTGTTTTTCTTTTATTTCCTTCCCTCGTATTTTATTTTTAGGAGATACGGTCGAATCCTATGGAGATTGCCTACGTATCATGACCCCGCATGAATCAGACCAAGCGTAGTTCTTGCACATAAATGCAAACCTAGATGCAAGAAATAAAGAAACAATTTGTTTTGGGAATTTTCAAATTTTTATTAATAACAAAAAGCAATTACAAAGCTACTAGACTATTTGCTTTTCTTTCTTGGAAATAGAAAGTACAAAACCAGACACGAAAACTACAGACTCAAGAGTACATCAAGGCTTCAAATCCTGGGGCCCGCGGGGCATCACTCGGCATCGCCGCGGGCCTGCGTGCAAGACCCTTTTGCAACTGATCTAGATCGTTCATAACCTGGCGAACAAATATCATCACGGAGGCAAAGAATGTGGTATGACCCATCCGTTCACCGGCCTGACACTTCATGACAATGTAGTTGGCAATGTTTCTGATTCTTTCCCGGATTTGACCTTTCTCTTGGAGTAGCCGGCTTATCTGTTGAGTGCGAGCCTCTAGTACCTGAGAATCCTGGAAGTGAAGATCCTGTAACAATTTTAGCTCCTTCTCCATATCAGCGATTAATTCATAGCATTGTTCCCTCTCGGCCTGTAGCTCTTTCTCCCGACGGGCTGCCTTTTCTTCAAGAGTGTTCATTTTTCTTTTCATGTTGGCGATGGTTCCGTCATAGTTTTTCTTCATTTGCTGTACAAACTGGGCCCTTTCCTCGGTCTTCTTTGCCCATTGAGCCTGAAGTTTTGCCATGCTTCCCTCGGATTTTTCCAATTCTTCCTGACAGTCCCGGACTTGTTTCTTCAACCCTCTTATCAATCTCTCGTCGGATAGACTTCTTTCTCGATTCCTTGCATCTAATTTCAGTTGTTGAATTTGGGCCTTGAGAGCTTCATTCTCCTGGGCCAATTGCTTTTTATCACCTTCGTCAGCTGTGGCTTGCAAGCTGTTTTCGAACCGAAGCTCCTGAACCTGTTTTTCCAATGCTCCAATTCGAGCTCTGTACTCCTTTTCTTTAGCCAACCAATCCCACTGCACCTGAGCTTCGCTTGTTAATTGTTGCACATGTGGCCTTTTGGCGGGTCTCTCGGGGATTTGAACCTTTTACCGAACCAAACCGAGTATTTGGGATCTACCTCACCTCTGGCCCGGTC
>NW_017698416.1:0-2714 GCF_001879085.1 Nicotiana attenuata | reverse complement strand
GGTTCCGACCCCAATTTTCAAAAGAAATCCAAAAATATTTTCTTTCTGTTCTTACTTTAGAAAGGACTTTCCTTAAAAAAAAATCTCAAAAAAAAGAATTTTTTTTTTGAACTCAAAAATGGTTTCCTTCTTTCTAATGTCTTTCATATGAATAAAAAAAATCAAAATCCAGAAATACAGGTTTCCTTCATTTTGAAGTATTTTTTCAAAAATCCAAAAAAACAAATCAGAGACAAAAATCCAAAAATACTCTTTTCTTCGTTAAAAGTCGTTTTTTTTTTTTGTAAATGTCAATAAAAATTTTGAAAAATTGAAGTCCAAAAATATTTTTGCTTTTCCTTAGAAGTACTTTTATAAATAAATAAAAGCTCAGAAATTCAAAATATTTTTCTTAAAGAAGTCCCTCTTTCGAAAACTAAGAGGTTACATCCAAAATCCAAAAATATTTTCTTTCTTCCTTAGAAAAAGAAAAAACAAATGAAAATTCAAACAAAAAAAACATTTTCTTTTTACTTTTAAAATTTCCAAAGTTCAAATCAAAAAAAAAATGAAGTTTTAGAAGTCTTTCTTTCAAAAATAAAATCAAAATCAAAATCCAAATCCCAATCTTTCTTTCAAAAATAAAAGAAAGTTAGTTTATTCAATTCCCAATCTGACCGAACTACGCTGGTTTGATTCTCACCAGATGTGAGATACGTAGGCAACCCTCATCGGGTCCAACCACCCTTTTGCAAAAATAGCCAAAAAATACCAAAATTTTAATACAAAATAAGTCGGGTGATGCCATTCTTGTTTTAAAATAAGCCGAATGTCCCCAAAGGGACGCCGGAAGGCTGTTTTTGCAAAAACAGCCACCCTGAGTCATTTTAAGTAGTTTGCGGGCACAGCCTTAAAATCTTCCTCCCAGAAGTGCTGAAAGGCCGTATCTGCAAAAACTGAGTCTTTGTTTGCTTAAATAAAAATTTTGAAAAATAGCCACTTTTCCTTTTAGGTCAAAATAAGTCATTAAAATACTCCTTAGATGTCTTTCTTTCATAAATAAAAAAAATAATACAAATTTTGAAAATTGAGTCCGAAAATACTTTTGCTCAAAAATCCAAAACATTTTCGTAAAAATCCCTTTTCCGAAATTAAGAGGCAACTTTCAAAATCAAAAAAAAAAATTCTTTCGTGATAGAAAAAGAGAAAATAAATGAAAATTCAAATAAAAAATATTTCTTTTTACTTCTAAAAATTCCCAAAGTTCCAATAATAAGAAAAGAATTTTTTTTTTAGAAGTCTTTCTTTCAAAAATCAAAAGAAAAATCAAAATCAAAAATCAAAACTATTTCCTGTTTTCTTTTTTTAAAAGTATTTCTTTCAAAATTCCAAAAAAAAGTTAGTTTATTTACCTTATTTGCAAGAACTACGCTTGGTCCGATTCATGCGGGGTCATGATACGTAGGCAATCTCCATAGGATTTGACCGTAACCCTAAAAAAAATACGAGGGAAGGAAATAAAAGAAAAACAAGAGAGGAAAAGAAACGCAAAAAGAGAAAATAAGGAATCGAGAGAAAAATCATGGCAAAAGAAAAGGGAAAAGCAGAAAATGAAAAACAGAGGGAAAAGAAAAATGAGAGAAAAATAGAAAGAGAAAGAAAAGCAAGAAAAACAGATAGTAGAAATCAAAAGAAGAAAAAATAGAAAGAAAAGCCGGGATGACGCATGCAACCAGTGCAAACATGTAGACATCCGTTTAACTGTATAGGTGCATCACACCCCAATGTGTGATTACATATCTGTTACTTGTCTCAAACTAATCGTGTGTTGCTGTCAATCCCAGCCTAGCTTTTAGAAACGGTGGTTGGTTGTGGTATACTGGCATCGCATCAATACTTTACCAGATCAAAAGGAAGTACAGAAATGTCATCTGAAATGACTTTGCCACCAGTTCTTATCACCGAAGACAGCCCCATCTCAGGGATCCCGGCCTCCGAGTCTGCCACAGCTGAAGAAAATCGGATACTACGTATCCGAATAATGGAGATGTGGGATGCATGGACTAATGGCAGGGAACCTCCAAGTGCTATCCCTGGCTTTCCTGAATTGTTCCCGAGAACTGGGGGTAATTCTAACATCCCTATTAGTCGCCCGTCTGCTCACTTCATAGGAACACCTTCTGAGGTACGCCCCCAGGTGTTCACATCAGGAGCAGCTCCCAATATTTTTACCGCTCCACCATGCTCCGCCACAACACAGCCTTCACTCCCGAGGCCTGCTATTGATCCCTCGGTCTTCACTTTCCAAAATCCCATCTTTCAAGCAGATCCTCCTCAATATCCCACATACACTTACCCTCAGCCACCGCCATTTGAGCTCACACCAGGGCAAGATAAAACTCCCAAAGCTCCTGAACAAGATGAGATGGCAAAGAGAATGAGGAGCCTTGTCTTGAAGCGTCACGTCGCTACCTCTCCATGAGGTTCTCGCCCCTCACATGAAGCATTCAGATTTCTCCCTATTTTCGAATCAACAGGGTCCGCCCATCGAGCTCGCTAAGAGGCGACCCTAACAGGCAGAGGGGCTAACTTTATGGGTCAAAATTTGACCACAGGTGGATTAGCGCTAACAGGAATGGTAAGAGGTCGACCAAGCTGTGGCGTACCCACATGGTGTAATAACAACAAAGATTTCGGCCACTACCGAGATTGAGCCATCGAAAATCCTGTATGGT
>NW_017698415.1:0-2714 GCF_001879085.1 Nicotiana attenuata | reverse complement strand
ACAAGATTTTTCTTTGATTGAACAGCGGCAGAAATTTCGTTCATTTCGGAGAAAACCTCCGTAAGAAAAGGTAGCACCCAAACAGGTATGACTGGAAACTCTCAGGACCCTCCTGGAAAATGGTACTTAGTTTAAAATTCCAAACAAGCATGAGTAGCATAATTTAGCACAAATGTATCCTAAAGAACATAGGTCGTCTAAGATAGGATTTAATTAGGTGTGGTTAGGACCCTCCTGAGTAATGCGACACAGTTTTAAGATCCCTTAGGTAACAAGATACTGTTGTAGGATAGTATAATTCAGCCGTAGAATTGACACACTTAAGATAAGACTTGAATTTTGATTTTCAGGACCCTCCTGGATAATGGAACGTAGCTTTAAAGTTTGAGTCGTACCTTCAGTAGATATAGCTTAGGTTAACACTGTCCTTTAACTAGAAGTTGTCAGGACCCGCCTGGATAATGGGAAGTAGTTTAAGACCTTTTAAGACAACAAATGTAGTGGGAGTAATACCTTTAGAAGACATAGCTTAGGCTCGTAATTGTTAGGAGTTATCAGGACCTTCCTGGATAGTAGGATTTGGCTTTCACATTCTTGGTAGAATAATTCAGTTTAATACTCACATCTGTATCCAGTCACCCAACTGGGGCAGAAAATTTTCTTTGTTGTTTATTTTGTTGCAGTCAGGAGCCCACCTGGAGAACAAGGGAATACTTTCCAAGCGTTGCAGTCAGGAGCCCACCTGGAGAACAAGGGAATGCTTTTCAAGTTTCAGCAGTCAGGAGCCCACCTGGAGAACAAGGGAAGTACAATTCCAATTTTAGCTTTTAATATTTGATAACATGTTGTACCCAGTCACCAAACTGGGGCAGAAAATTTTCTTTGCTTGTTTTGTTGCAGTCAGGAGCCCACCTGGAGAACAAGGGAATGCTTTTCAAGTTTTAGCAGTCAGGAGCCCACCTGGAGAACAAGTCAGGAGCCCACCTGGAGAACAAGGGAATCCTTTTCAGGCTTCAACAATCAGGAGCCCGCCTGGAAAACAGAGGCATACATTTCAAGTTTCAGCAGTCAGGAGCCCGCCTGGAGAACAGAGGTATTACAATTCAAGTTTTAGTTTTCAAATTCTTATTAATATCTGGTAATATGATGCCCAGTCACCAAACTGGGGCAAGAGATTTTCTTTGTTTTTGTCTATTTTGTTGAAGTCAGGAGCCCCCCTGGAGAATAGAGGCACACATTTCAAGTTTCAGCAGTCAGGAGCCCGCCTAGAGAATAGAGGCGTACATTTCAAGTTTCAGCAGTCAGGAGCCCGCTCGAAGAACAGAGGACTACATTTCAAGTTTCAGCAGTCAGGAGCCCGCCTGGAGAACAGAGGACTACATTTCAAGTTTTAGCGGTCAAAGCATCACTTGGGAAAAGGGAGAACACTTCAGAATGCAATTCAAGGCAGCAACAAAAGAACTCCACCGGAAGAATACAAGTCAACAATGCAACAAGGACCACAAGGGCAAGTTTGAAGATATAGATAGGATTTTCTGTAATTCATAGATCATAGCTTAGTCTAACTTCTTTTGTTTTGACATTGGTGTAATAAGGGAGGTCAGCAAGCAGTAGCAGCAGCAACAACAGTGAAATCACAGCTCCTGGTAGTCCCAGCTACCAACCCTTCCCGAACTACACTGACCTGATTCCTTTTTAGCCAAGGATATGCAGGCAACCTTTGAAGCAGGGTTCGGTCAGACGGTTTTCAAAAATGCTTCACACGGGATATTCAAACGGGCAAAAGTCGCTCGTATCCGCTCACTTATCTTTGGCCGAGAACTCTTCGTGTTCCCGAGCAAAGAGGGGCAGCTGTGAGCACGTGATTTTTGCCCTATATGAATTACTCCCAGAAATTCCAAACAAAATAATGTCTTTCAGTATTTGCATTTTGTGGATTTTTGTGACATTTTCTGTCGATTGTTTGCATTTTTGTTTGTGTATTTTAATTAATGAAAAATATAAAAATATACTTGGCATTAACATTTAGGGTTTAATTTCGCATTTTAGGATTAATTAGTAATTAGTTTACTTCAAGAACAAAGAAAATAACAAAAAATGGTTCTTCTTGCATTTTATAATTTAATTTGTCTTAGTTTGCTTTTAAATTAGGAATTCGCGTATTTGGAAATTAAGTAATATAATTTTAGAGTCAATTCGGGTCTTTATTTTTTAGTTGGCATTTAATAAAAATCAGAAAAAATAAAAAAAGAAAAGGAAAGGAAAAGGAAAGGGTTGTGTTTAAACTAGTTTTGGGCCAATTTTGAATTTAAATGCTGAGCCCAAATTATTCCCTTCCCAAACACACGTCCCATCCCAATTAAAATAACCCAACCCCCGCCTGCCCAGCCCAAAGCCCCAACCCAGCCCGGTCCAGAGACGCCCAAAACGGCGTCGTTTCATAGGAACCAATCCTGGCCGTTCATCTTTCATCATCCAACGGCCCGGATTCGTTTAAACATTTTAAATAAAAGTGTAATAAAACACTTTACAAAATTAAGACAAAACCTCCATCCTCGTACCTTGTTCAGCCCCACCGTCTCCCCCACTCTCCGCCATGGGCCGCCGGCCGGAAATCGTCTCCGCCGGCGGCGATGCTCCAAATCCGCCAAAATTCACCCCTACACCGTCTCCACCTCCTCAATACGAATCCATGACCAACTCTTCTCAAATCC
>NW_017698414.1:0-2714 GCF_001879085.1 Nicotiana attenuata | reverse complement strand
GCGTTTCCTTGACATTCTCTGTATTCCCCAAGTTGATAACCTCAGTTTCGTCCAAGTTAGACTTAGGCCTTTTCTCAAAGTTCTCAACCTCTTTAACAACCTCTTCTGGTATATCATCCTCTTCTGAGTTTGTATCCGTTTGTTGCGTTATCTCGTGCATGTCACATTCATCGGTTCATCAAGATAAGTAATAGTAATGCTGTGTAAAAGTAAAATAAATGACAGAGAAAATAATAAGAGCGAGACATATATAAGAAACTGAAATGCTTTGATAAATTCCAAAATTGTTTTGAACATCGGAGTTTTTTTTTCAAAATTTAAAGATAATACTGAAGGGAAATCAACTAGAGAAAAGTAAAAGATAATGCATAATGCTTTATTCAACCTTGCTACCCCGAAGCTCTCCGGGCCTTGGTGGTTCTGATGGACCAATTGTTGAGGCGATCCCCTCGGCTCACGGCTTGTATGGAAGGGCCTTCCTCCCCTTCCTCCTCGAGAATGACGTGACAGTCCATATTGTCATCTTCCAAGAACAGGTTCTTCATCGCTGCTAATGCTTCATCTTCCTCCGACCCATATATGATGTCGGCCGGCTGGAAAGTCTGTTCCAGGCGGGGTATAGGGTGCTCCAGCGGATAGTAAGGGCCGCGCCATGGTGGCGACCAGTTCTGGAATTCTTCCCAAGTATAACCGTACCCTAACCCAAAAGTGGTGCCATGCTTCTTCAGTTTGATAGGCTTGGTGATTCCCTGAAGGTTCTTGCCGAGCCCTTTGCCAGGTTCATACCCGCTCCAGTTTAATATACTCTCTATCTTGTTATCCCACCACTTATCTTTGTCCACGGCGTTGACTCGCTCAATGTGGTGGTAAGTTTCTCCTCCTAGCTTCCTTCTTCCTTCAATTGCTGGGATGGTTTGGCGACTGTATATGGGGTTACTCCCGTCACCATGAATAATCACTTCTTGGTGATTCCACTCGAACTTCACTGCCTGGTGCAGGGTTGATGCTACAGCTCCAGCGGCGTGGATCTAAGGTCGTCCTAGTAGTAAGTTGTAGGATGCTGGGATGTCTATTACTTGAAAATCAACATCGAACCAAGTTGGCCCCATTTGCAAACATAAACTGATTTCCCCAATAGTGGACCTTTGGGAACCATCAAAAGCTTTGACGTTGATAGCCCTATCCTTGACTTCATGCGGACTCTTCCCCAATGTTCTGAGGGTCACCAATGGACAAATGTTGAGGCTGGATCCTCCGTCAATCAAAGTTCTGGTGATGAAATAGTCTTCACATTGCACAGTGATGTGCAACGCTTTGTTGTGTCCTAAACCTTCATGGGGCAACTCATCTTCGTGGAAAGTGATCTTATGACTCTCCAATACCTGCTCGACCATGTTTGCCATTTCTCCTCCAGTTATATTGCTGGGTACGTATGCCTCGCTCAGTATCTTCATCAGGGCGTTCTTGTGTGTCTCGGAGCTTTGTAGTAGAGCCAGAATGGAGATCTGCGCCGGTGTTTTGTTCAATTGGTCGGCAACTGAGTATTCTTTTGCCTGTATCTTCCACCAGAGATCATCGGGCCCACTTTCAATAGGCCGTCCAAAGGCCTGCTTACTTGATTCAGCCAAATGTTCCGGAGTATAAACCCTGCCGGTCGTGGTCATGCCCTGTGCTGCAATTGCTTCTCCGGACCTAGTCTTTCCCTTCCTTCTTGCCTCGGCGGTGTAATCCCAAGGTATGGCCTGTGTATGGAACGGTGTTACGGCTGACATCGCTACAGGAATGGGCACTCTCATTTTAGGTGGCAGTATAGCAACTTCGAATGGTACTTTCGGAGACCCAAACTCCACCTCAATCGGCTCTGCGGTCCTTTCGGATGGTGGTGTTTCAAACTCGAGAGGCACATACATGTTTACTTCATCATTCCCATAGGGCTGAATCTGAACTACAATTGGATTCAGTGTGACGGCTGGTTTCTAAGCTCGTCACCCTCGGCAATTAATCCAATTGACCCCTTGGGGTCCCAATCATCTTCCACTTCGATCATATGCACACCACCACCCTTATGATCAGGCAAGGGATTGTCGCGAACGTTGGGAGCAGGTTCCTTGGCCACTATGATTTTGTTGTCAATTAGAGCTTGGATTTTATCTTTCAGAGATCGGCACTCATCGATGGTGTGTCTTTTCATGCCGGAATGGTATGCACAGGTTTTATTTGGATTGACCCACTGGGAAGGATTATCTGGAGTTATGGCGGGGATTGGGGTGACGTAACCGGCTGCTTTGAGTCTTTCATATAGTTGGTCGATTGTCTAGGCGATGGCGGTGTATTGCCTGGGAGGTTTGCGGTCAAAGTTAGGGCGTGGCCTGGGGAAATTTTGGCGGGCGGGAGGTGATTGGTAGTGTGCATTATAGGCTAGGTAGACGGGTGCAGGTTGGGAATATCTTGGTGAGGTGGGTTGATATGTGGGAGAGGAAGATGATTGGTAAGCGGGTGATGGAGTTTGGTAAGAAGGCGGAGGTGCTTGGTAGTTGGGGATAGGTTGGTATGTGATAGGGGGTACCGGGTAGGCTTGGTATTTTATTGGGGACTTGGTTCGCTGTGCAACCATCACGGCACTCACGTCCTTTTTCTTGGACGCGCCACCAGATTGTAGGGCTTTGTTGGTAGCCTGCAGTGCTTCAAAATTAGTGACCATTCCGCTCTTAATG
>NW_017698413.1:0-2714 GCF_001879085.1 Nicotiana attenuata | reverse complement strand
TCGGGGATCATCAAACTGCCGATCACGGATACGCTCCAATAATGAAGAAAGAGCCACCGTACAAGCTAACACTCTGCTAGGCTCAGAAATGTCCAACCTCACAAATCGATTGGCCAGGGCCTGAATATCCAAAGCAAGCGGTCTCTGGCTGACCGGAACATAAGCAAGGCTACCATGCTGGCGGACTTCCTACTCAAAGCATCGGCCACCACATTGGCTCTCCCCGGGTGGTACAAAATAGTAACATCACAGTCCTTCAATAGCTCCAACCACCTCCGCTGCCTCAAGTTCAACTCCCTCTGCTTGAACAAGTATTGCAGACTATTGTGATCCGTGTACACCTCACACGTCACACCATATAGGTAATGCCTCCAAATCTTCAAAGCATGAACAATGGCTGCCAACTCGAGATCATGAACCGGATAATTCTTCTCGTGGATCTTCAACTGCCTCGAAGCATAAGCAATGACTCTGCCATCCTGCATCAATACAGCACCAAGCCCAATACGGGAAGCATCACAACAAACTGTATAGGGCCCTGAACCTGAGGGCAAGACCAATACCGGTGCCATAGTCAGAGCTGTCTTGAGCTTCTGAAAGCTCGCCTCACACTCATCCGACCATCTAAACTGGGCACCCTTCTGGGTCAATCTAGTCATCGGGGCTGCAATAGATGAAAACCCCTCCACAAACCGGCGGTAGTAACCCGCTAACCCCAAGAAACTCCGAATCTCTGTAGCTGATGCTGGTCGAGGCCAGTTCTTAACTGCCTCAATCTTCTTCGGGTCCACCTGAATACCCTCTGCTGATACAACATGACCCAGGAATGCAACCGAACTCAACCAGAACTCGCACTTCGAGAACTTCGCATACAACTGACTATCCTTCAGAGTCTGAAAAACCACTCTGAGGTGCTGCTCGTGCTCCTCCTGGCTGCGGGAGTACACCAGAATATCATCAATAAAGACTATTACGAACATGTCCAAATATGGCCTGAACACTCGGTTCATCAGCTCCATGAATGTTGCTGGGGCGTTGGTCAACCCAAACGACATGACCAGGAACTCATAATGCCCGTACCGAGTGCGGAACGCCGTCTTAGGGACATCGGATGCCCTAATCCTCAGCTGGTGGTAGCCAGATCTCAAGTCTATCTTTGAAAACACCTTTGCACCCTGAAGCTGGTCAAACAAATCATCAATCCTCGGCAGTGGGTACTTGTTCTTTATCGTCACTTTGTTCAATTGCCGGTAATCAATGCATATCCTCATCGATCCATCCTTTTTCTTCACAAATAACACTGGCATTCCCCAAGGAGAAACACTAGGCCTGATGAAACCCTTCTCTAGCAAATCTTGCAACTAGTCCTTTAACTCCTTCAACTCTGGCGGGGCCATGCGATACGGCGGAATAGAAATGGGCTGCGTGCCTGGGGCCGGATAAATACAGAAATCAATATCCCTGTCGGGCGGCATACCCGGCAGGTCTGAAGGAAAAACCTCTGGGAACTCCCGAACAATAGGAACAGAATCAATAGAAGGAACCTCTGTGCTGGAATCGCGAACATACGCCAAATAAGCTAGACACCCCTTCTCGACCATGCGTCGAGCCTTTACATATGAGATAACACTGCGGGTGGCATGACCTGGGGTCCCTCTCCACTCCAATCGGGGTAAATCTGGCAAAGCCAAGGTCACGGTCTTGGCGTGACAATCCAAGATAGCATGATACGGGGACAACCAATCCATCCCTAATATAACGTCGAAATCCACCATGTCTAAGAGCAATAAATCAACACAGGTCTCAAGACCCTCAAATACTACCACACAGGAACGCTGAACTCGGTCGACCACTATAGAATCCCCCACCGGTGTAGATACATAAACAGGAATACCCAAAGCATCACTAGGCATAGTCAGGTAGGGTGCAAAATAGGACGACACATATGAATACGTAGACCCAGGGTCAAATAGCACTGAAGCATCCCTATCACAGACCAGAATAGTACCTGTAATAACTACATCTGAAGACTCAGCCTCTGGCCTGGCTGGAAGAGCATAACACCGGGGCTGGGCCCCACCTCCCTGAACCATATCTCTGGGACGATCGGCTGCTGGCTGGCCTCTACCTCTGGCGGTCCGAGCTCCACCTCTATGATCTCTACCTCCACCTCTATGGCCTCTACCCCCGCCTCTAGCTGGTTGGGCGGCCTGTGGATCACCTGATGCCTGAATCATAGGACGAGGACCCTGCTGCTGAGAGCTGTCAGAAGCTCGAGGGCAATACCTGGCAATATGTCTCGTGTCGCCACACGTATAACAAGCCCTCGGCTGCTGAGAATAACGGAGTGGTGGTGCGCTGATAGGTGTTGATGGTGAACTGAAAAGCTGCTGGTCAGAAGACTGCGGCTGAGAGCCACGACCACCTGAAGTACCATGTGAGACCTATAGGGCTGACTGAAAGGGCCTCGGAGGATGGCCTCTACCATAAGAATCCCCACCTCCAGACGAGGTACCACTGAATCTACCTGCATGACGGGGCCTCTTATCTGACCCATGAACACCTCCCCGTGCAAGAGCCATCTCAACTCTACGGGCCGCATTGGCCGCCTCCCGAAAAGAAATCTCACTCCCGGCTCCCATAGCCATCTGGAGACGGATCGGCTGAATCAACCCATCAATAAACCTCCGCACCCTCTCTCTCTCGGTGGGGAG
>NW_017698412.1:0-2714 GCF_001879085.1 Nicotiana attenuata | reverse complement strand
ACCACTGTGGCCGCAGTGCATTTTGTGCGGTCCGCAGTGGTTGCCTTCTCAAACTTGCATGATTCTGTGTGGTGCGGACCGCACTACATTTTGTGCGGTCCGCGGTGGGTAAGTCAGCTGGGGCCCAGGACCTTTTTCTATAAATAGGACCTGAGGCCCTCCATTTGAACTTTTCGATCTCTTTACTCTCAACCCCTAAAAATTCACTGTTCATCACTAAAAATTGCATGAAGTCATCTGCTTAGTCTCGATTAATCACCAGTGCATCTCATTTCTGGTAACTTTAATTCCTTTTTAGTTGTTTAATTTTGCCATTTTCTTTTGATTTTCATTTTTTCTCTTAGTTCTTCTTCTGTTCTTCCCATTTTCTCTTTCAATTGGTAGTTTAGGTTAGTTAATCATGTTTTAGTTAGGCATAATTATATAAAACACTGAGGCAACACCTAGGGAATCATTAGTAGGTAAAGATTTGGACTAAAATTGGACATTACATTGAACCCTAAGTTGGTAGTGTTGCTGGGCACTCAGTGCGGACCGCGGTGGTTTCTGTGCGGTCCGCAATACCATTTAGTGCGGACCGCGGTGATAACATCTGAAAATGGAACTTGAGGGTGCGACCGCATTGGATTTTGTGCGGTCCGCACTGCCCCAATACGGACCGCATTGCATTTTGTGCGGTCCGCGGTGCCCAGATTCAGAGAGTGGGTAGTCTGAACCCCACCTCTGTGCGGACCGCAATGGATTTTGTGCGGTCCATAGTGGCCTCTTCCGCACTACATTTTGTGCGGTCCGCATTCTACAACTTTTTACTGTCTGCAACTCTTTTTCCTGCAACTCTGAATTACATTGATTATATTGACACTAACAAAGCATGACTGAATGTTGCTTGCAGACAATGGAGAGATCAAGAGGCAAAGGTGATAAACAACCGGGACGAGGAGAGTCCTCCCGGGGGAGGGGACGTGGAAAGATAAAACTGATCCCCCAAGTTCGGAAAGCAATAAAAGCAACAAGGAAGGCGATCCGAGCTGCTGATAGAGCTGCTTCCCACTCATCAGGAAGTGAATATCAGCCTTCCAGGGAGTTGTCTGATTCTGACTCTGTGCCGGAGTTTATAGATGACTTCCCGGACAGGTTCAGGCTGACAGATGAGCCTACTCTTCAAGGCTCCCCCACTGCCCGAGAACCAGTGCGTGTATCTTCTGAGTCGTCTGAGGGCTCAGTCACTAGCAGCGCCAAAGAATATTCCACATCTCCTACAGCTTCACTATCCGGAAGAGCCCCGTAGAAGAAGTAAGGGATGAAGTAGAAGGGGGTGAGCCTCAGGTGGGAGTAGAGAGAACTAGAAACCCGGAGGCATGGCAAGACCGTTTTGTGAGTGAGGTGGCCTACCATAAGTTCAGAGAATGGTGGCCTGAGAGGAAATTGATTCCTGAGCAAAGTTTTGTTGATAGAGACCTTTTGCCTCATAACTCCAATGTGAGAAGACAGTTCAGAGAGAGAGTGGGCTGGGAGTACTTCTTGAGTAACTGTGAGGATGCAAACGAGCACCTGGTCAAGGAGTTCTACACCAATGTTGCCCACATTAAGAAGGGCACCAAAGTGACCAAGGTGCGGAATTTAAAAGTACTATTTGATGGTAAAGCAATAAATGACTACTTGGGTTTCAATGACGAGGACGAATCATTATATTTGGAGAAGATGGCAATGGGTGAGGAAGCTCATCCTTGGTTGGCGGAGTACTTGGCAATCCCAGGTACTACCCCCGACTGGTTGACTGCGGGAGTAAAAATCTTGAGAAGAACTTTGAACTTTGAGGCAAAAGGGTGGGAGACATTCGTGTGCTGCAGACTAGACCTCACTACCCATGACAACTCACTCCCTCTTCACCGGGCTATATTGGTAGCATCAATTATGGCGGGGTACCTGATTAACGTCGGGAATGTGATGTCTCGGGTTATTACACGGGTAGTGAATGAAGGTGACAGAAACTAACCCTTCCCCAGCTTCTTGACCATGTACCTGAAGGACTTAGATGTAGAGAAGCGGAAATTTGATGTGAAGGTGAAAGCAAAGGCACCATTCTCATGGTACAGCCTGCAGGGTGATGACAACCCTAAAGTCAAGAACTACAAGGGAAAAGCCATTGCTTCAACTGGCCAGTCTGAAGAGCCAGTAGTGGTAGTGGCTCCTACTCAGCCTCCTTCTACCTTAGCAGACATGCCCCCAGGTCCATCCAGTTCTACAGTTCCCGACATACCTTCCACATCTGCCTACCCATTGACTGCCCACCGTCTGAGCCAAGCCCTCCTCAGCATCAACAACTGGATACAGACAGCTTCTTCTAAGTTGTCTGTACTTACTATTACGGTTGCATCCCAGTCAGCACCTCCTCCTCCACAGGTCACACAGTCTATTGAGGACACTCTCAAGGAGCTTCTGGACTACCAGAAGAAGCTCCTAGAGAACCAGAAATTGATCACAGAGGCCATTGATTCTCATGGGAAGGCACTTAAGGAGCTTGCAAAGGAGTCAAAGAAAATGAGGAAGACTCGGGCTTCAAAGGAGTCAGTGAAGAAGCTTAGGGTAGAGGTTGACAGGCTGAAGGCGGATCAGCTGCCTTTGGATTTGTTATTGCATGACCCAGCACCCGCAGCCCAGCCCCAGCCAGAGCCGGAGTTAGAGAGGCCTCCCAAGAGGAGGAGGGTGATTCC
>NW_017698411.1:0-2715 GCF_001879085.1 Nicotiana attenuata | reverse complement strand
CAGTTCGACATCTGGTTGAATGACGAAAGGTCTTCGTAATTTAGTCCCTCGATCCCCTTGTTTTCTTCAGCACCCTGAACTCGGCTAGTCAGCTTCTTGAGTTTTGCGGCCAGATTCCTGATACGAGTGTCTTTGTCATCAGACTCAGGTGTGCTCTAGGCAGGTTGAATGGGGTGTGGTATGGTTTCCACATAGATGGGGGTGTTGTGGTGAGTGTGGAGATGATCATTTGTGGAGTTCAGTGGTTCAGGGATGAGCAGTGGGGTGTTGTTTGAAGTGTGGCATGTGTTGCAGTGATGATAGGGAGCGGGTTGGTTTTGTGGTTTCGGGATGTTTTGTGGAGGTGCGGGGTTTTGAGTGTTGGGAAAGTTGGCATCTGGAGTAGTGAGGGAAAACGACAAGCCTGCCAAGTTCCGAACTTGGTCCAGTTCTTCCTGAAATTTCAACAACTTCTGCTCGAGCTGGGAGACACTTTCCTTAGAAACCTGAATACCCCGAGTAACCTCTACCCGTTCAACTGAGTTCTCCTTTCTGATGTTGCTCAAATCTTCCATTTTCCCCCTGTTTCTGTTTCTGACGGGACTAGGAGGAGGAGTGGGTGGAGGGCCCTGTCGATGCCCCCTTTTTCTAAAGGCGAAATCGGGTTTATGACATTTGGGCGGACAACTCTTTTCCTTTTGGGAATTGGGTTTGCAATTTAGAAGAGTCGCCACCTAATGATTAAGTGCATTAGGACACTAAGAAATTCAAAAGAGAAGAAGAACCAGAGAATGGGTAAGGGCTTGAGATTATCTCGGGGGGAAGGTGTTAGGCACCCCCAAGATCCACTAGTGTGGTTCCCGGCCATGCTACAATTGTGACTTTGAATGGAAACAACAAGTAAGCAAACAAGACAACTTTCACATAATGATTGCAACAAGGAAAGTATAAAAATTAAAAGCGTGTTGAAGTTTAGAAATAGGCGATTTCATAATTGTTTAAAGGGTGTATAAGTGCAGAAAGGGGAGTCAAATAATTGGTACAAATAATCAAACAAAGGAGTAAAAGAGGCGGAGGTTCGGAGAAAAATAGTGCTGGAAATTAAATATCTAAAAGAGACTTTTAAAGGATTGAAGTAAAAGAAGGAGTTTTAAGAACTCAAAATTTATAGCTTTTATAAAAAATTCTGAAAAAAAAGAAAATAAATAAGTAAAGAGGGACGGGGGTCCTAGGTTTATAAATAACATGGATCACCCCATGCGACATCCGGTAACCATTTATACACGTGGTGTTATCGCGTGGTCATCATATCCATGTCTACCCTTACCCACCCCATTAAGGTATTAAATCGCTGAATGGTCTCGTTACTTATTGCATGCTATTACCCGCCCCAATCCTATCAGTCTCGGAGGCAGTTAGGACTACTAATCCTAAAGGGAAGGGAGATTGGATTTTTCAGAGTTTTAAGAGGACAAAAAACCTAGTGCGACAAACAAAACACATAAAGTAGTAAAAGGGGAAGCACATAATAGTTAAAGGCTCAAATAGGCCTCCTCATTCAAAGCAACAAATTATTTAGCATGACTTACAGGTACTGATTAGGTCTGAATTAAATTTAAAGCGTTAGGACAGGCTGATTTATCACATATTTCTCAGACGAGGAATCCGAATTAGCCTTGTCTAGTTGTAATTTATAAAAACTGACACAGTTAATTAATCAACTAATGGTTTGCCTAGGTGAGACCTATAGACATGATATCTAACAGAGCGTACTGATTTTAAAGAAAAGATTACTGGTTTTATAAACAAAAGATTTACAGATTTTAAACGACCTTGTGGCTGATTTTAGACTCATGGATGAAATAGACGAAGCTGATTCAGTTGATTACTCCTATAGATATGATTTCTAAGCGTTATTGGTTTTAAACGATTACATAAATGCAAGAGTCCTATAGGCATGGTATCTAGAATGAAGTTGATTATTATTAGACCTATGATGGTTTTCCTAATGACATGTATATGCAGAAGTTCAGAAAACCTATGATCATGATTTCTATATGCGGAAATGCAGAAACTTAGAGACAGGATTTCTATATGCAGAAATACAAAAAAACTTATAGGCAGAATTTCTAAGATGAGAATGCAGAAGTGCAGAAATTTATAAGTAACCTTATGAACAAGTTATCTACATGAATGCAGGAATTTATAAGTAACCTATAAGTATGCTGTCTATATGAACGCAGGAATCAGAAAATCCTAAAGGCAAGTTATCTACCCTTTGCATGCATTCATTCCCATCCCTTTCCACTAGCCATCCCTAATAGTTATTACAAATTATTAAAGACACGAGTGAATCAAGAAAGGTAAAAAAAATTACATCAGAAACTCAAGATACAACCAAAGAGTCTAATTCAGACTCAAAGTCCAGCAATATGAGATAAACCAACTTCCAGGATCAGATTTCCAAAAGCCTTTCTCATGTTTGGGATGTATCAAAGTTCCCAAGAGTCTCAAAGGGGCTCCGGGCAATGCTTACACCCCAAATGCATTGCAGAATTAGATCATGGTTCAGTGTGGAAAGGCCAGCCCTTAAATGTCCAAGTTCAGAGGGAACTCAAGGTCCCAAAGCAGGGCTCATAGGAGGGGGGGCAGAACTTAAGAGTCTAAGAGTAAGTGTAAGTGCATAGAGGGGAATTAGGGAAAGCCATGGTAGGCTGGTGGTCATGCCCAGCAATT
>NW_017698410.1:0-2715 GCF_001879085.1 Nicotiana attenuata | reverse complement strand
AACTATTAGAAACATGGTTTTAAGACTAATCACTTTGTGTATTAAATGAAAAGGAAGTATCTCCCGTTGAATGTCAATATACCTGTTTATTATTTTTTGCATACAAAAGGGAAAATATGTCCTCAATTTTACTCTCAAATTTAGATACTACTATATCACGGAGAACCATTTGTCTCTAATATATTCTGTTGGACATTAATGTGTTATAGATCCCTTTCATTCCGTCATGTAATGTAACGACTTGGCCGGTCGTTTCATGAGTTGCCGGCCTATTTTCCCTATTTTTGCTTCCTTGTGTGTTGTTCAGCTGTATTTCATCCTATCGTGTTGGTGGTGTTGTGTTCGGAGTGGTCTTAGGGTGGAATGAGACACTTAGTCTCTTAAGTTGGTTATTTAGTTGGTAAAGTCAACTGGAAGTTGACTTGTGGGTAAATGATCTCGGAATCGGGTTTTTATGGTTCGGATAGCTTTGTTAGGTGATTTGGGACTTAGGAGCGTGTTCAGAATGTATTTTGGAGGTCCGTGGTAGATTTAGGCTTGATTTGGGAAAATTGGAAATTTGGCGTTTTCCGGTCGATAGTGGAAATCTTGATATCAGGGTCGGATTGGAATTCCGGAAATTGCAGTAGGTCCGTTGGGTCATTTGTGACGTGTGTGCAAAATTTCAGGTCATTCGAATGAGGTTTGGTAGGTTTTTACATCGTTTGTGGAATTCGGAAGTTTTGAAATCCTTAGGCTTGAATCCGAGGGTGATTTAATGTTTTGATGTTGTTTTAAGTGTTCTGAAGGTTGGAATAAGTTTGAATGGTGATATGTGACTTGTTGGCATGTTTGGTTGAGGTCTCGAGGAACTCGGGATGGATTTGGGTGGTTGACGGAAGGTTTGGCTTTGAATTGTTGCTGTAGATTTTGCTGCTTCTGTTGTTTCCGCACCTGCGGAGGGGGGACCGCAGGTGCGATGATCGCAGATGCGAGAAGCAACCGCAGATGCGGAATTTGTCGCAGGAGCGGAGGATGTGACCGCACCTTCGAGCTCGCAGGTGCGAGGCCGGGGGCGCAGGTGCGGAAGCTGGAGACTTAAGTAAGATGCGCAGATGCGGTGTTTGGAGGTGCGGTGTTTGGACCGCAGGTGCGTGAATTGGGCCGCAGGTGCGGAAGTGCCGGGCAGAATATATAAAAGGCCCCTTCGCGTATTTCAGTGATTCTTTTACCATCTTTGTGCGATTTTGGAGGAACGAGGGGTTTCAGTGAGGTAAGTTACTTGGGCTTTGTAATTGGTATTTGTGATGATTTTTCCACTACCAAATCATGGAATTAGTGGGAAATTCGGGGTGAAATTGAAGGTTAGGGCTTGAGTTTTGGAGAGCTATGATTGGGGATTTGAGGGGTCATTTGAGGTCCGATTTTTGTGATTTTGGTATGTATAGACTCGTGAGGGGATAAGGATTCTAGTGTTGTAATTTTTACCGAAGTCCGAGATGTGGGTCCGAGGGTCGGGTTTGGCCAATTTCGAGATTTTTGAGTTAATTTGATTATTTTCGCTTGGGCTTTGTTCCTTTAGCGTGTATTAATGATATGATACTGATTTTGGTTAGATTTGGAGCATTTGGAGGCCGAGTCGAGAGGCAAAGGCATCGCGGGTTAGAGTTTGGTCCGGTTTGAGGTAAGTAATGATTGTAAATATTATCCAGAGGGTATGAAACCCCAGATTTTACATCGTTGTACTATTTTGAGGTGACGCACACGCTTGATGGCGAGCATGAGGGGCGTGCAACGTTGGGGATTGTGACTTGGTCCGTCCCGTAGCAACTATTAAGTTGCATATTTGACTGAAACTTCTTAATACTATCATATGTTAGAATGTATTACTATGTTTTGAGCTGAACGCCATATTTGGGCCTCGTTCCAACTGTTTGGACCCTTAGGGGCATTCTTTACTAATATTACTCACTGCTTTATTTAATAATTGTACTCACTCATGCTATGTTTTACTGATTTCATAACCTAGTCTTATTTTGTCACGACCCGGATTTCTCACCCTCGGGAGTCGTGATGGTGCCTACTCGTGAAAGTTAGGCAAGCCACTATTACGATTCTACACATTAACAATCAATCCCAAACAGTTATAAATAGAAATTAAAGTTGAACAGATGATAAATGCGGAAGAGTTATAACATGATCAAATACTCCAATACAAGTCTACCCTCGGATCTGGTGTCACAACTTTACGAACATCTACGAATTACTACAAATACTGGTCTGGAAAGAAAATACAGCTGTTCTCGGAAAGAAAAGAGACAGTACAAAATCTAAACAGGGAAGGGGGACTTTAGGCTCTACGGACGCCAGCAGATCTACCTTGGTCTCTCTGGACTGAAGGCAGCTACCTTAGCTACTCACTAGGTCCGGTACCGAAATATGCACGAAAGAGTGCAGAGTGTAGCATCAGTAGAACCGACCCCATGTACTGAGTAGGAGGCTAGGACACGACAATCATATAAACTTGTGCAGATAAATCATACACAAACAGAACATAATAACATAAATCAACAGAGTAAGGTGGGAAGGGGACATGCTGCGGGGAATATCAGATTCTAACAGTAAACCAATAAGGAAGCATCAATAAGGAAGCATAATGAACATCATATATAAATCAGCAAGAATAATGAAACGGTAACACGTGCACGACATTACCCTTCGTGCTTTTACTCTCGT
>NW_017698409.1:0-2716 GCF_001879085.1 Nicotiana attenuata | reverse complement strand
TAGATATCACATACCAAATATTTGTACACCAAACAAGGTGATTTTACAAAGGTTAAAGTTAGCCATACATACCTGGAGCCGAATCCCCTTTTAACTTCTACTTTCAATTCACCAAACAGTCTAGCAACGTCAATCTAGTGCACAAGTTAACACATATATCTTAGAATTGAAGCTCACAATTACCACCCGAACATATTTAGGTCATCAACCCTTCTTTTGCAAACCTCTACTTATACCCAATTTCCATTACTAGGTTTTAGGTTGTAAAAGACATGCATGTATGTTTCGACTTCGTTTTCAAAAATCAATGCATGAGAATCCCCCTTTATGTTTACACCTGAAATTCAATGAAAAAGGGTTGGGGATTTTACCTGCAAGAATGGAGAAGAAGACAATTACTTGAAATTTCCCGGCCCGGATAGTTTTGAAGGATCAAATTTGATGAAGATGACTTTCTCTCTCAAGAACCCTCTCTTCCTCTCTCTTATTTTGTTCAGAAAACTTGTAAAAAAATGAGAGGTTGGGGTGTTTTATTAAAAAGGGGGTCGGGTTTAAGATTTAGAAAAATAGGAGCCCGAGTCAGGTTTGCGGTCGCACTTTGCGATGGCAGAGTGGAAATGCGGTCCGCATAATGGACCGCAAAAGTTCTCCAAAACTCTGATCCTCCTATTGGGATTTGCGGCGGCAATGCGGTTCGCATACCCATTTTGCGGTCGCATAATGCACCGCATTTTTGACCTCAAATTTGACTGACACATTGACTTACTTTGCGATAGAAATGCGATCCGCATATCAGTTATGCGGTCGCATAACGGACCGTATTTTGACCTTAATTTTAACCAATTCACTGACTCAATCTGCGGCAGAAATGCGGTCCGCATACTTGATTTGCGACCGCATTCTGGACTGCAACACATATTCGGATCCTGACACTACAAGCTACTAGGTTTTGAGCACAAATTTTTATGGGGCCTTACAGTGCCAGAAAGACCTTCCCCAGATTCGGCATCCTTGGCTCCGTCGAATAGCTTTCCCAACTCGCGAAGTCCCAGGAATAGGTAGACCCTGGCTAGATGTTCGCCTTTGGTTCCTTCAGCATTTTGGCTGTCTTCGACCCTCTTGAGAAACTTTCTCTCTAACTCCACTATGCCTCGCTCCAAGTATCACAGTCGCTTGTTGGCATTGACAGCCATGTCCTTCCATTCCTCAATTAGCTTCTGGTTAGACTCTTGTATCTCGCGATGCTCGTTTTCGTACTCCCTGATTCTTTTGCGCAGTTGGTTGTATTTGACCTGTGCCTCGGCCCTTTCATCTATAATCATGTGACCTTGAGCAAACCCTGGCTAGCCCAAACCATCATGATTTTCTTCCAACCAACCTGAGTAGAAAGGAGCGCAATCAGCATGATACCAGTCTGGCTCGATGGTATCTCTCCCCATTATGATTTTGTAGTGCGACATATTCTGAGCTTGGCATTTATAAGGACTATCATCATTCTGGAAGTCAACCCGGAAATGACTTATCTTGTCAACCCTAGGTATAACCTGCTTCCTACCCGCTTGTCTCATAACTCGGAGAGGGACGTAAGGATATGTTCCCCTCAGACCGATCAGTATCAGAAAAGGTGCATCTCTGGATCGGGCGATGAATTCCTCTGTCGGAAACCACTCGAACATCCATTGAACCTATTCTTCGGTTAGGTTATCAAATAGTTCTACCCATCCTTTGGCATGTTCTGGCTGAGCGAGCATATCAGGGACGTAATTCATTCACTTTGGGTGATGGAAAGCGATGTGATCATCCTTGTCCCTTCGCTGAATCTCTTGTCAGTATTCCCCCCTTTGGAGATGCTCCATGAGCCGGAGTTGGAGTAATAAATTGTAGCCTTCGAAGTGTTTCACTCCTTGTTGACACTTCTCCAAGGCTCGATATATGTCAGCAATGATCATGGGCACGATGCTGAATGGCAACCCACCGATCCCTTCCATTAGGGTTTTTGTTACCATAGCCAGCCTGGTGTGGATTCTTGCTTTCTTCATCGGAAACACGATCAACCCCAGGAAACAAAACATGAATACGAAGACCCTTCAATGGATGTGTCCCAAGGATGTGATAGCAAACTCGTCAGGGTAGGTACGGTAAGACTTGCTGTGACCGTACCTTTCATACATATAGTCAAAAAGGATGTAGGATTCTTTCAGACATGTCAATTCTGGATTCTTCTTTAACCCATCATTTTGAGGAAACCCCTGCCTTTACGGTTCTCAGGCATCAGCAGACCCGGAGTTTCCCAGACTAGACCGGCCAATCCTTCTATCTCCTCTAGCAGGGGTGTCATTTCAATGTCCCCAAAGCGGAATACAGCCCTTTCACAATCCCAAAACAGTGTGGCAGTTTCTATGATCTTGTTGTTGGGTTGGATTTCCAGGAGAGAAGGTAGGTTTCCCAGATACTTTTTGACGAGAGTCTGATCACTAGAGTGAAGATCTTTCCACCAGCTTAGCAGTCATGGGTGGATGTTGGTGACCATGCCGAATCTAGGGACTTCATGCCTCATATTTCTGCAAGACAAATAAGGTTAGACCCTACCCCCACCAAGACTCGACTATTTAATATCAACAATTAGCACGAAGCATTCAGTTCTCCGAATAAATGCACAGAACATGGTGATGTCCGTTTGGGTTTAGGAAACCCAATGGACTTTGGACAAGGCTAT
>NW_017698408.1:0-2717 GCF_001879085.1 Nicotiana attenuata | reverse complement strand
TTCAACACTCGATACGGTGCGTACGGCTGAATGCTTCTAAGCCCCATCAGAAGAAAATGTGGTCGGGCTGCCGGCATATATACGACTTCATCAACAGGTAACCATCCCAGTGTCCACTCTATTTGGCTAGCAGTGAGGGACCGAAAATATGTTGTCCATCCCGTGACTCCTTCCGGCAATTTGGCTCCTTTAGTCCTTGTGTAAAATTCTTCTATGCATGTTTTTTCTGGAGACCCGTAGCTCAAGAAACTGAGGGCGATGATACAGATGCTCAATCATCCAAATTTGTAATAATAAGTTGCACCCCTCGAAGAAAGCTTCTCCGGCTTTACAAGCTGTAAGAGCACGGAAGATGTCGGCCAATATCATAGGTGCAAGTGTACTTTTGGCTTGAGTGATTAATGTACTGACAACCCCAGCTATTTTTATGTCAATGTTCCCATCCTTCCTTGGAAATATTAAAAGCCCAAAGAAAGCCACCATAAAAGCGAAACATCGATGCTCCTCCCACTTCTGGCGGTTTCCTTTGCTACATATCTTACTTTCTGGGTTGTTGAACCCCCCGATATGACCATAGCGATGATATATGAAGCTTAGAGTACAAAAGCCATTCGCCAGGTCTGTGTTATGGACGGCCCTGACTATTTTCAAGGAGTCTAAAAACTTGTGTACAGCTACAACTCTGGGAGCAACCAAATATTTGTGCCTCAACGGAACCTCATCCTTTCCCATGTAGCCAGCTGTTTCCTCCAATGTCGGGGTAAGCTCAAAATCCGAAAAATGGAACACATTATGTGCTGGGTCCCAACATGTAACCAGTGCTCTAATAATATCTCCCCGAGGCGCAATATCAAGCAAACCGATAAGCCCTTTCAAATGTTTCTTAACCGCATCTTGCCCTTCTTTGCCCAAATCGTTCCACCATAGACGTAACTCCAACGAGATTTTATGCATGATTGAAAAGGGTTCATTTTGGGTCGTGCTCATCCTGCACATTTATTAAGGGGATTTAATAACTTATTTGTCCTAAAAAGCAAAGCAAGTGGCACTATTTTCGTTCAAATTTCCAATTTCAAAACAAACGGCCGGTTTTGCAGTTACGGCCTTTCAGCACTTCAGGGAGAAGATTTTAAGGCTGTACCCGTTGACCGTTGGGAAATGATTCAAGATGGCCGTTTTTGCACAAACAGCCTTCCGGCGCCCATTTGGGGACATTCGGCTATTTTTGATAAAGAATGGCATCACCCGACTTATTATGTGACAAAATTAAAATTTTGGTATTTTTGGCTATTTTTGCAAAAGGGTGGTTGGACCCGATGAGGGTTGCCTACGTATCTCACATCCCGTGAGAATCAAACCAGCGTAGTTCGGTCAAATAAACCTAATTATTTTGAAAACATCCCTAATTTGAAAAATAACTCTTTTTTTGGTTTTTTTTTTGTTGGCAAATTCACTCTTCTAAAAGCAAGACTCTTTTTATATTTTCTTTTTTAGTGGCAAATAAAATGAACTAATTTGAAAATAAAACTCTTTTGTTTTTCTTTTCCATTGGCAAACAAAAACTACTTTTCATCTTTTCTTTCATTTTCAAAAATCCGGCAGCATTTCGGCACTACTTGGCCATTTTTTTTTTCTAGTATAGGTAATTAACTCTCCACACTGCTATTTGCTCTTTTCTCCCTCTTTGTTTTTCCAAATATTTAAAGCCGGTCAGCATGTGAGTCCAAACAGATAAATGCACAAGTAGGATGCATCAGGATGGTCCATTATTCCGGGTACACCTGTCCTAGACGGACCCAACCCCTGTGTTGAGTCCCCTAAGTCAAAATGCACGTGATGCAGATAAGCGCTCCTACTAGGGATCCGGCATGAAGTCAAGTTCTTCTAGGTTCAAAACCTGGGTATGTGTTCTAGACTATGTACCCGAGCGGACAACTCGAGTCGAGGAGGGGGCTACGTACCGGGAACCAAAAGGTCATCCGGCTTAGTAACTTGTCCGGCCTCTTTCTTATTTCAGGGTATTGACACTAACAGAATAGGGAGTCTCAACCAGTAAGCACATCCCCGGAGGAGAGAAGAGAAGGGTTTCGGCACAGCTTATATACAGTTCAGATAATATCAAAGCGGTAAAAAGCAATATTTTGCACATTTAGCATGAAACATGTAGGAAAATCAGATAAAGCCAAATACAACAATATATCTAAGCTCGAATTCTGAACCCTGAATCAAAGTTCTGGGTTCTGTCCCCAGCAGAGTCGCCAGAGCTGTCACACCTCCTTTTTATCTACTACACCCGCAAGGGTATAATAAAGGGAGTTATTTCCAACTTGAAGTGACAATCGAAACGGGATTTATTATTAATATTCAGAGTCGCCACTTGGGAGATTAATGGTGTCCCAAGTCACCTGTTGAATCCCGATCCGAGGAAATTATGACTCTGTTAACAGTCAGCGAACCAGAAATCCGAGTAAGGAATTCTGTTAACCCGGGAGAAGGTGTTAGGCATTCCCGGGTTCCGTGGTTCTAGCACGGTCGCTCAACTGTCATATTTGGCTTACTTGTTTGATTTTAGTACATGTTTTAATCTATGTGCCTTTAACTTTGAACGCTTTTATTCTTATTAATTTAGAGAGTTGCAACGTCGTGAAAATGCGCCTCAAACCACGTCGCACCAGTGCACCCGTGAGTGTTAACACATTTCAACTTCGTTGAGATTT
>NW_017698407.1:0-2717 GCF_001879085.1 Nicotiana attenuata | reverse complement strand
CATCTTCACTCACACCTTCCTCTTCTTCCTCTTCCTCACTTTTTTCTCCCTCATATTCTCCATCTATAGTCCTCCTAATTACCCTAACCAAACCATCATTAGGAAGTTCTATATCATCTTCACTTACTCCTCTCTCTTCTTCCTCACTTTTTTCACTCTCATATCTTCCATCTTCTCTCAACAGAATATTTCTTCTATTTGGACATTCATGCATCATATGGCCTCTTCCATGACATTTATGACATTGAATGGAACTAGAAGGTTTAGAGGATCTAGAATTGAAAGCTTTACTTCCCTCTTTCTCATCAACTTTACCTTTCCCCTTGTCTTCTTGAGGTCTAGAAATCACTTCTTGTTTTGGCCATGGCTTCTTGGAATTGGTGTTTGGCCGACTTCTCCATGAGCTAACTTGATGCCTTCTTTTATTTCGCTTTTCTATTTTTACAGCCAAATCTACTATTTCATCTATAGTTACATATTGTTGTATCTCTACTACATCAGCTATTTCTGTATTTAAACCATTAAGAAATCTAGCCATAGTGGCCTCTTCTTCTTCCATACAATTAGCTTGGACCATAGCCATATCCATAGCTTTAAAGTATTCATCAACAGTCATGGTTCCTTGCTTCAAGGTTTGAAGACGCAGTTGTAGGTCTCTTTGAAAGTGGGAAGGCACAAACCTCTTCCTCATGACTCTTTTCATCTCGGTCCAAGTAGCAATGGGTGGTTCTCCATCTTGTTGTCTGTCTCTTGTAAGCTTTTTCCACCAAATAGAAGCATAATCAGAAAATTCAACAACAGCAAGCTTAACCTTCTTACCTTCAGAGTAGTGGTGACAGTCAAAGATGGCCTCAACTTTCCGCTCCCAGTCAAGGTACAAGTCTGGGTCTCTTGTGCCCTTGAAAGATGGCATCTTCATTTTTATGCTGCTAATATTATCATCTTCTACTCTACCTCGTTGTCCCCTCCTATCTCTTCCCACCCTATCTAGATTTACATCAAGATCATCAACAAAATCATCTATAGGGTTTTCTTGATTTACAATGGGGGCATGGGGTACATTTTTTCTATTAAGAGGCCTAGGATTATTTCGAGGTTGTACATTAGGTTGATTTCCCCTCCTAAGTGCTGCTATTGTCTCATTTTGTTCGGCAATAGTATCCCTTATCTCTTGGAATTGCAAGTTCCATCTCTCGAATTGTTGATGCATAGCTTGTAGAGTGAAATCATTTCTTGCTCGGATTTCGGCTTCTTGGAGAGCCCTCTGTTCATCATCACTAGCACCTGTATGAGACATCTTTTTAACATAATAATAATAATAGTTATCACTCAAACTTTGGCTCTTTCCCTCAATTGTTCTCACCCACTCTTGCCTTTTTCCCCTCAATTAACCTTTGAAAAATACCTTGTAGATTTATAATTAAACCCAACTCGTATCAAAGCCCTTAGTAGTAAAACAACGAAATTTGGGGCACTAAAGAAAGTGAAGAACCAATCCTAGAAAGAGTAGGATTTAGTTGAAACAAACCTCGAACAAAGAAAAGGATTTTGTTTTTTTTGAACAAGATCAAAGTATTAGGATCCCCTCTTCTTGTTTCCTTCCTTGATTTTGGAAACAAACACAAATAAAAATCTGATTTCTTGAAGAGCAAATAGGTTTCTCCTTCTTTTTTTTTCGTTTTTTTTTTTTGCTCCTTTGTTCAAGAAATCCCCAAGATTTATCAAAAACGGAATCTTGATACAACCGCTCTGATACCACTTGATAACACAAAGGTTGGGAGATCCAAGAACTTGAAGAAAATAAGTTGATGAAATGCGGAAGTAGTAAAGAAATGCAAGCGGAGCAAGAAAAATAAACTAGATATGTCGAAATTCGAGGAAAGGTCCAAGAACCCCGAGATTATGTTAATCTAGATTTTGACAAGATCCTAATGACAACAAGTTGGTTATGAAACCAATTGCCTTCACTAGAGATAAGCTAATCAAGAACTAGATTCGGATCTTGACTTCTAGTTTGAATAACTTACGACAACAACTAGTAAAAGAAACTAGTCGCCTTCGAAGAATATCAAAAGAAACCAAAGATATCACAAGAAAGAAAATTATCTTACTACCTTAAGCTATGAACTAGTTAGGGTTGCAAGATAAATCTTCAAAGTAAAGTTCACAAAGGTTCAAAAGAACTCACAATAATAATATTAATCTTCAATGATCTTCTATAATGGAAGACAAGCACCCCTTTATATAGTAGTAAAGAAGGAGCTAGTCAAGACTTCAATAAATGAGAATTATATTCCCTAGAAGCATAGAAGACTACCCACACTAAGACCAATGTAGTCAACATACATATAGGCCAATGCAAGTCAACATAGATTAAAACAACTATTAAATATATATTCTAGAAACTATTTTTGGGCTTATTTGGGCTGCTGAAAATTCCTCTCTTTTGGGGCATATTTGGGCCTCATTCCATCTCCTCTTGGACTTTAATTTTGGCCTCAAAATAGTTGTAAGACTTGGGCCAAAGATCCTCCTTGTGCTGGATCTCTTCTTCTATTATAAAACACTTTTTAAATTGCCAATTGAAGCCCATTAAGCTTGTCTTGAAATTTCTTTGTTTTGAGACCTTGTCATGGGCCTTCTTGGAGCTTCCAGAGCTTCATCCTTCTCCTTTAATGATGTTGAGCTGCCATGAATGCTATCATTCCCCTCTTCTT
>NW_017698406.1:0-2717 GCF_001879085.1 Nicotiana attenuata | reverse complement strand
ACGTACGTAGTAGTAGTTAGTTAGTAGGTAGGTGGGGGGGGGGGGGGGTTCTGTCCAGAACGTGGGAAAAAAGGGAAGGGGACGATTACTTATATATGTAAAGCGCGTTTTGATACTGTATTTTATATAAAACGCGTTAATGAACCGCGCTTTACATAGCCGTCTTATCAGCTTCCATGTAAAACGTGGTTTGATACTACGTTTTATATAAAACGCAGTAATGAACCATATTTTACCTTAACGTCCTTACGTGGTTCATTACTGCGTTTTACATATTCTGGTAACTAAGTTGTTTTTCACCTAATTAAGTATTTGAGTCCAAAAAGACAACATTTCGGTTCCAGACTCTTTGTACTCCTCCTCTTTACGTGCCCGAACCATCTCAGTCTCAACTCTCGCATCTTGTCCTCCACGGGGACCACCCCACTTTGTCCCGAATAACTTCATTCCTAATTGTATCTCTCATGGTATTCCTAACTGGCTAACACTTAGCCCCATACAGCATAGTAAGTCTAACCACAACTCTGTAGAACTTACCCTTAAGTCTTGGTGGCACATTTTTATCACACAAAACACCGGATGCGAGCCTATATTTCATTCACCCCGCATCAATACAATGAGAGACCCCACGCCAATCTCCCTGTCACCTTGGATTATAGACCCGAGATACTTGAAACTACCCCTTCTCAGGATAACTTGAGTATCAAGCTTCACATCCACGTCCGCTTCATGAATCTTGTCACTGAACCAACTTCTAAGCAAATTTCATTCTTGAGATCTAAACAAGTTTTTCTGACTTCTCTAAACATATTCTCAAATGCATACTTTTGCTGATTATATTTTATAAAAATTAATTTGTTGAGTCTTTCTCAAATTATCTTGTTTGTGAAGAATCATATCCAAATTAATTTGATATCCAAGTATTTTAGAAATATTTCAAAGCAAATGTGTCTAATTTTTCTAAAATGCTTTCATGTCTAATCTTCACAATCAAATGTGATCTCAGACAATGGGGATAACATAGAGCACATTCTCAAGGCTAACTACTGAAATATTAGCCTCCATAGACGCCTTCAAAATAATAAAATTCTTTTAACTCCATTTTCTAATATAAAATCCACTTGGAAGGTCTAGTCGACATCTCAAAACAAGATGAGACTTAAAATCGAAAAGGTATCTTGAGGGAGAGGTAAAAAGAATAGTTAAAACTATTTGAATCATTTCAAATTAAAAAAACGTGTAAAATTGAGATAGAATAATATTTAAAGAGAAAACAGTAATGTCAGTACAATATATCTTTACGTTCGTTAGATGGGTATAAATGTCACGGCTTAAATGAGTTTTGTTATTAGAAATGGAGTTTTAATATGGGATTTTTACCTAGCTATACTATAATAGAAACCTATTTATCACATTTATTTAGGTTCCTTATTAATTACGTTGTATATCTATATTTACTAGTTATATACAAAATCATAAAAAGAAAAAGAAACTCAAAATCCCTTAAATCTAGCCTATCAGTTATATGACACCCAACAATAATTCCCCATACATTTTAGATTCTTTCCTTTTCCAAAGAATTACAAAAACATCTTCTCTTTCTTAACTTATCCAAAATTATTCTTACTCACACAAAGAAATTTCGTTTACCCACTTTTATCCGAAATCTTGCTTACCCATTGTTATCCCCCCAAAAATTGCAGATTTTTTTGTTCTTCCAAAGCTTTTGAAATTCAATTTCTCTCTTTTTTACTAATCACCCAAAATCTCTATTTTCTTTATTGATATAATGCAAATGAAATTTGAAATATTGCTCTAGAATCAAGTTGTGGGTAAGTTTTTAATCTTGTTTTCTTTCTTTCTAAAATCTTTATTATATGTGACTTGCATATGATACGTCAAATACCTAAAATAATACTCGATACAATACTAATACGATTATATTAAATTTTTAGTGTAGAGTTGTGATTGAAACTTGAAGAAGATGAAGATCATAATTGTGTCACAATTTTTCAGAAATGTATCGCGATTGTATTATAGTTGTATATGTATCATAATTGTTGCAGGAATTGTATTACAAGATGAATAATAATTGTATATTCATTGTATATTGTTACGAGCAGTTGTGTATTCGTGACGAATTTCATAGTTTGTATCACAAGTATGATAATTTTATATCAATTTATTAGTATTGTATCAAGTATTATTTTATGTATTAATATAGTGCATAGATACAATTGTGATACAAGTATGATACATTTATGTTTTAGGCATTGATGTATCTGATACAATTCAAATACAATTATGATACAATTATCATAAAATTTCAGATTATTTTTTTAATAATATAAAGCTGTTGGTAATGGTGGAAAGAGAGAAGATGGAGATTCTGGGTGTAGATTAAGGGATTTTGATGTAAAAGAAAAAAAGGAGAGGGAAGATGAGAGGGAAAAAAAGGAAAGGATATAATTGAATCCCTTAATTGAAGGTATTAATAATTGAGCAGGAGTCTTTTAAGAAGCAATATATACAATTTGCAAGAAAAACCTAGATACTTATTAAAAACTTCAAAACATAGAGAACATAGGTAAATAAGTTTCTAATATAATATAGCTAGGTAAAATCCCTTTTGGTATGGTATAACAACATACCCATATAATTGGCAGAAAATAGCCCTAGTTATAGATATTGGCATCAAATAGCCAATAAATATATAT
>NW_017698405.1:0-2717 GCF_001879085.1 Nicotiana attenuata | reverse complement strand
CTTAGGTTTACAAGAGTTTTGTAAATGCTGTTTTGGCTCAGTGATTTTAGTGGAAGTTTGGGAAAATCCTACTGAGTAGTAGGTCGTGGTTTTTTCACCTTTTGAGCCAGGTGTTTTCCACGTAAAAATCTCTGTGTTCTTTATTTTATGCACTCTTAATTCCGCAAACAGTCATAGTAAGTACATCTAGAAGAACCAGGTTCTTCTAGTGCAAAATTAGGTACCACACAAATCACCCCCCCTCTTGTGTGGTATTGACATGTAGAACATCAATTGGTAGCAGAGCAGGTTATCCTTGAAGAGGCTAACACCTTAGGAGAAGATCAACAATGAGTGCACCACCTGGGAACTGGGAAGGGCAATCCACTGCCAGGCCTCTACTTTTCAATGGTCAGTATACTATTCTTGGTGGAAGAATAGAATGAGAGATCACATTATAGGGGAAGATTATGAACTTTGGGACATTGTCACTGATGGTCCCCTAGCAACCACTAAGAAGAATGCTGAAGGAATTGATGTGCCAAAAACAAGGGCTGATTGTACTGCTGAGTACCTGAGGAAGTGGGAGAAAAAATGCTAAGGCCAAGAAGTGGCTTGTATGTGGTCTAGGACCAGACGAGTACAGTAGGATCCAAAGTTGTACAACTGCTAAGGAAATATGGGACACTCTGCAAATGGCTCATGAAGGAACACCTCAAGTGAAAAGATCAAGAGGAACACTTCTGTATTCTCAATATGAGAATTTTAGTATGAAGGAAGGAGAAACTATCCAGGAGATGTATACTAGATTCACCACTTTGACAAATGAACTTGAATCTCTTGGAAGGATTATCCTTGAAGAAGACAAGGTTGAGAAGATTCTGACAAGAGTTCTGCCAGTCACATGGAAAAGCAAAATCACTGCCATTCAGGAATCCAAGAACATTGCTACCCTCAGACTGGATGAACTAATTGGAAATTTAACTGCCTATGAAATGAGGAGACAAACCATGAAGATGGATACTCCCAAAAAGGAGAGAAGTTTAGCTCTCAGAATTGCTGAAGGTGCAGATTTGGAAGATGATGAAGTGGCTACGATCACTAGGGATTTCAATAAGTACCTGATGAGAGGAAAGGGTTCTTCAAGAGGTACAAACTTCAACAAAATAAGAGCTCCGGAGAAACAGAGCAATGAGGGATGCTACAAGTGTGGTAAGACTGACCACATGATCAAAAACTGCTCTCAATGGGAAATTGAATGGAAGAAAGAAAGAGCTGAACGAAGGAATAGGAAGAAGGAACAGGTTCAACCAAGGCTATGGTTGCTGCTTGGGGAGAAACCTCAGATGAAGACTCAGAAGATGAAGCTGAGGAGGAGCAAGCACTAATGGCCATCGGAGAATCAGATGATGAACAAGAGGTAAGTATTCTTCATCTCAAAGACAAGATTAAATTCTTGTCTAAAGAAAGGCTGGCTGAGCTATTAATAGACTTCATTGATGAGTCTGAGATAATTAATAATGAGAAGAAAGTTCTGTCTAGGTGTGTGATTCTAAAAGCAAAATGTAAAAGTCTAGAGTCTAGGGCAAATGAGAGTGATAACAAAAATGCTGAGTTGAAGAACCAGGTTCTTGAACTTGACAACAGTGTCCTAGAGCTTCTGAAAACTTAAAACTAAAATTAGCAACAGGAAAGAAGAAGCTGATCACACATATCTCACTCTAAAAGAAAATTTGGGAAAAACGAAAGATGAATTATACAAGAAAGATGTATTCATTAAAGTCTTGAAAGAAGATCTAGGAAAGGTAAAACATGAACTAGATAGAACTTGCAAGTGGAACAAGGCTTTTGATGCTCTCTCCTGGCTGCAAGAGCATCATAGCAGTAACAAAAGAGGACTTGGCTATGGGACTCAAGCTCCTAAATGGGATCCAAAAAGCAAGTACCTCACTCTTCCTGAAAATAAAATCTGCACACACTGTGGTAAGACTGGCCATTACAAATATGAATGTAATGCAAAAGAAAAGGCCAGTCAAAGAAACAAAGCTTTTGTTCAAGAAAAGCACAAGCTGCCTAGTTGGGCAAGAAAGAATCTGATTCATCCTTTTGCCCATAGAAAGGGACCCAAACTAGTTTGGGTTCCTAAGACTAACCCCTGATTTCCTTTTGCAGGTCCAAGTGAAAGGGAGGAGCCAAATATGGTATATGGATAGTGGCTGCTCAAAACATATGACCGGGGACAAGGACCAGTTCCTTTCACTTGAGGACCTAAAGGGAGGTAATGTCTCCTTTGGTAATGGAAAGAAAGGTGAGATCATTGGGGTTGGAAAGGTAGGCAAAACAGATTCTCATTCCATAGAGAATGTCTACCTGATAGATGGCTTGAAATATAGCCTAATAAGTGTGTCACAACTGTGTGACAGAGGTAACCTTGTGGCTTTTACCTCCACCAAATGCTTTGTGATTAACCTTACCACTGACAAGATTGTTTTGCAGGGAAAAAGAGTTAACAATATTTACATTGTAGATTTGTCCACTCTTTCAAAAAATGAACTCACTTGTTTAAGTGTGTTGGTTAATGATCCCCTCATGTGGCACAAAAGACTTGGTCATGCCAGTCTAAATCAGCTAAACAAATTAGTCTCCAAGTACTTGGTTATAGGGTTACCTAATATCAAGTTCAAGGAAGACAAAGTTTGTGAGGCATGTGCAAGGGGGAAGCAGGTAAGGTCATCCTT
>NW_017698404.1:0-2718 GCF_001879085.1 Nicotiana attenuata | reverse complement strand
CCGTCTGCTGTCATCTCTACGCATGCAGAGTTTTCCACCATCTCATCCACATTCCCGTGGGCGGCCTCAGCAGTTGGTCCCCCAGCGTCGCCACCAACAAGGGGCAATGAGCCACCCTCGGCAACACGAGCCGAGCTGGTACCAACATTAGCACTTATCGGGTTGGCCGGCCTCCCCGAACGGATGGCGTCGGCCATAAAGACAAGCCTAGTTGTTTGGCGAGGCTCGTCACCCTCTTCATCTCCAGTCTCCACCGCCTTACCCATCGCGAGCCTCCTCCTTTTTCTCTCCTCAGGCTCCTCGCCCTCGGAAGGCTCGTCCGCAGGTTGCGAAGACAATGTCGATGACCTCGCCTCATTTGTAGCCGCCTCCGCAGGAGCAACTCTTGTAAAGAGGCTACGGTCACCCCTTCCCTGACAGAAGCACAAAGTATTTCCTGCGTATTCTGACCAACATCTGATCGGGAGGAGGCGGATGTCGTCGCCCTTCTTTTAGGAGCACTTCGACTTGGCAATAAAAGTGATTTAGCTGACGAAGTTTGTGAAAGCGACTAATTACAATCGAAGAAATACCTGAAGGGCTCGCGGGACCGTAACGTTCAATGAATTCAGCCCACGTACGGGTCTCTTCCGCGAGAGGCAGCAAACCGGACACCCACTGCTTGATATCGGTTATGAACCGGGGGACGTGAGCTATTGCTGCAAAATAACAGAAAAATCATAAGGATGGTATAATCGGAACCGCTAAAGTCACATACGATAAACGACTCGACGGATAGTAATACTTACGTCTCGAATTCCACCTCTCAGGGAATCCGACGGGGTTAGACACCAGGTGCTCCGTCTTGATAAAGAAGTATCTACGCCAATAGCCACGGTTAGCCCGATCGTCGGTTTGCACAACCAACCCCTTCGAGCCACGATTCTTTAGATGCAGCATGGTGCCCCTCAGGTAGCTGGCGCTGAATAGCTGCAATAGGTGGTGGACGGAGACCTCCAGCCCAACCAGCTCCGCGTATGTAGACATTACCCTACATACCTTTAGGGTATACGGAGTGAGTTGGGCGGGACACATGTTGTAGTAACGGCAGAGTTCTTCCGCCAATGGAAAAATAGGGAGGCCGTAGCCGATCAAAAAGGGATATTCATAAAATGTACAGTATCCCGGTCTATGGGTATTCGCGTAGTCCGCTCCTGCCAAAACCATCTCCACGTGAGCGGGTATATCATACGACGACGAAGAGTGTCTAAATCAGTTTGATTTAACTCAGATTTCTCCCAAGGTTGTTCGGGAGAATCCCGTTGAAAGTCCCTCCTAATAAGAAGTTGCTTCGGGAGCACGTTATCTACGGTAAGAGGGATGAGATCCTCCCCTTTCTCTCCCTTATTGCCGCCGGATGGAGGCGGTATGTCAGATGATTTATTATTATGAGCCCCCGGAGCGTTATCCCGTTTAGGTTTTGTCATGATTTCTGATTAAGGAGTGATGTACTACGCAACCACAAGTGTACTTTCAGGGAAGCGGTGATTTCTCGTAAAAAGGAAGCATTTTCTTGAAATAGTTGGAAAACGTTTGCAGATGATCTAAAGTTAGATTAAGTTGAACCCTTTCCCTATTTATAGGGATGGGTAGCGTTGAAATCGAAGAGGCAAAACCCTAGACAGGCGCGGGAAACCAAGCGTCAGAACACCTTTTGTACTTCCTCGGGAACACGCGTAATGATGATGCCTGTATATGGTGACGTCATCTCAGGGAAGGGATTGCGCGCCAATAGATCGACAAATTCAAATGATCGCCCTCCCCACGTCGTCGTCTCCAAACATGGTCAAAATTTTTTAGTACAAGGATCATGGTTCAGTCCATCGGCGACGCACTTCGGTACATCACCAAGGAACGGAGGGACTATCTGTATGGGGTCGAATTCTGCCCACTATGGTAGCAACGACCTACGACTAAGCAATAGCCGAAGTAGAGGGGACGACCTAAGAATGTCAGAGCGAAAGCGTGTCCTTAGGTCTCGTCGTCTCCTCTAAAGCACGTGACCTATCCCTGTATTATTTTATTATTTTTGAGGGGGTTCTCTTGTTATATAAAGGAGAATCCCGATGTTATAGGGGGGGGGATCTTTCAATAACAAGCTATCTTTTCTTCTATTTCTCTCTCTCTCTCTCAACAAGCTTTCTCTTACTCTCTCTCGAATATCCAAGTTGTTGAAACAATCACAAGCATAATACATATTTCTAGGTCTAATTATATTCGATTACGATTTACCTTTGATTCATTTTGATTATTTTCGCTTACAAAGTAATTAGTATCTTTTGAGCCAAACATATTTAAAATTATACACTATATACTAATTGAGGGTGTACATAGGTCGGGTTAGTTCGGATATTTCTATTACCAAATCAAACCAATAATGTTGGATTTTTAATTATAAACCAAACAAAACTAACAAAGTCGGATTTTTCAATATCGATTTTTCTCGGGGTTTTTTTCCGGGTTTTCGGATCTTATTCCGGTAAAGTCTTCATTGCACAAAATATACGGCTTGTGCTCCAAATATTTATTTAGTCCTAGTAAGATACAATTAAATAATGTATTTTTAAAAAAATAACACAATAATATGAGATAAGTCATAGCATTATACTAAAATATTCAATAACAAAGATAATAAAATTGCATAAATCAAATATTGCTAATTAATAAGCCTATATATAT
>NW_017698403.1:0-2718 GCF_001879085.1 Nicotiana attenuata | reverse complement strand
GTTTCTTTCATGTTTAATGTGTCTGTATGATTTATATGTGATGAATCCTTCTTGAAAAAGGTTTTCAAACTAGTGATTGACTCAGAATTCCTTTTTAATAGGTCTAATTGATTGTTTGCTGATTTTCCTTAACTTAAAACCTTTTCCATCTTTCTGACTTGGTTCATTCATACCAAATCTCAGAACTTGTGATTTCTTGGCTGTTAATTGATTTTCGTTCCTTAAATTGTACAACCGTGTATTTTAGAGACCTTGTCCTTAAATAACCTTTATGTATTTACCCTCAATTGCATGCTTTACACAAGTGTTTGATTAGTTTCTTTCCTTAATTGTTTTATACCCGTTTGAATTTGAATCCCTTAATTAAAGGGAGTCTTATGTGATTGATTTACAATCAGTCTTCAATTATTTTCTTACCTTATTTCCTCATGACTTCCACACTATAAATACACGACCCCTCTTTTTACAAAGCACACACGATTAACACATTTCAGACCTAACAATTTCACAATCTCTCTTGAACTCACACTCATAGTATTCTGTCTTCCTGTTTGCACTTTGGCTTTCACAAGACTACTGCCTTTTTTACTTCTTTCTTTGAAATTGGTATGTTCTAATTTAAAGTTTCAGCATCACCCCAATGTGTTTACTTACAACTTTCTTTTGTATCCATGTCTACTTTATTATTTTCTGTGGAGTTTGATATCTAGTTTAGTAATGCCTATGTTCTACTGCTTGTTTCTTTTATGAATCATTGCTCCCCTACCCCATTACCCCTATGTGTTTGTGAGTGGGAACTCAAGGCATGGAAATATGAGTTGTTGTCCATGAACTGAGTTCTGAACCATAACCTCCAAACAGGCTGGAGGGTGTGCCAGCATCTCCCATTACTGAGTATGCCCATCAGCTTGCTCTCCTTATGTTATTGCAAATTCCCACTCCCCTACACCCTTATGTATGCTGATTTTAAGTTATTCCCCTTTTCCCTTTCCACTTTCAGAATTCCATTCCTGTACTTGCACTCTCTCCTAGTTTCTAAGTTCTGCCCCTCTCTTGTGAGCCTTGCCTTGGGACCTTGAGTTCCCTCTGAACTTGGACACCTGAGGGCTGGCCCTTCCACACTGCACTATTGTCTTGATTTGGTAATGTATTTGGGGTGTAAGCACTGCCCGAAGTCCATGAGGCTCTTAGGGAACTCTGACACACCCCAAATGAGAGAAAGGCTTTTGAAATTTGATCTTTGGAGATGGTTTACTTCATACTTCAGACAGGAAGTCTGAATCAGGCTCTCCTTGGTTGTCATTTTTCAATTTCTGATGTATTTTTTTTCTTTATTCTCTTCGGGCTGTAATAAATTTTGTAATAAACTTTTGGGGATGTTTACTGAAAAGGGAGGGGTGACTATGCATGAAAAGGGTAGATAACTTGCCTATAGGAATCTCTAATTTCAGTATTTCTCATGTAGTTACCATGCCTATAAGACTTATGCACTTTCATATAGTTACCATACCTATAACTCTGCACTTTCATATAGTTACCATGCCTATAAGATTTCTGCACTTTCATATAGTTACCATGCCTATAAGACTTATGCATTTTCATGTAGTTACCATGCCTATAAGACTCTTGCACTTTCATTTAGATACCATGACTATAGGGATTCTGCACTTTCATGTAGATATTATGTCTATAGCTTCTGCATACGCACGTAGAGAATATGCCTATAGGTCTTTTCTGATTCTTGCATACCCGCTTTTCGTTAGGCAAACGTGTTTATAGGCTTTAATAACCAATGTAATCAGATATCATGCTCGTAATAAAAAAAATGCAACACCTAGATATCATGTTGTAGGATTGCTGCACTTCTCTATGTCTATAACAGTGTTTAAAGTCAACAAACACGTAGAAAGCATGGCTATAGGGGTTCTAATAAAATCTGAATCGCCTCATTCGTTTATAAGTTTAAAACTTGCATTACCAATGGCAGAACCTGTGCTCGTTTTTTTTACTGGCAACTTTCTTTTTACCTAAATCAATCTGCAATCAGTTCTCCTTCTTTTGTTTTTGAAATCAGTAGATATCATGCCTATATGTTTCGTCTATCACTTAGGCAAGCCTCAGGATAAACTTATAAACTGAACCAGATTTCATTAACTACAACCAGCAGGTAGGCCTGATTCGGGCTTGTTATCAAAACTATGTAATAAATTAGTCTGCCACCAATTCCTTTTAAGTTTTATTTAGACCTTAAACAGTACGTGTAAGACATGCTAAACTATGTGTTTTCTCTGGTTTAAGGAGGTTTGTCTGAGCCTTATTATTTGTTTATATGCTCTCCCCCAAACTTGCTATATGTGGTTTGATTGTCGCCTTAGTATTTTAACCTTTTAAAACCACAAATAAGCAAATGTCCCCTCCTTTTAGGATTAGTAATCCCAAATACCTCCGGGATTGATAGATTTGGGGCGGGTAATAGCATGCAATAAGTAAACGAGACTATTTCGCACTTTAGTACCTTAACGGGGTGGGAAAGGGTAAATATGGTTATGATGACCACGCGATAACACCACGTGTATAAGTTATTACCGGGTGTTGTGTGGGGTGATCCATATTATTTATAAACCTAGGACCCCCCTCTCTTTTACGTGTTTATTTTCAAATTTCTCAAACTATTTTTTCCTCAAAATGCAGCTTTTCTTTCGTTTCTTTTCACTCCAT
>NW_017698402.1:0-2718 GCF_001879085.1 Nicotiana attenuata | reverse complement strand
AAACGTTGTTGGTTAAGACGTCCGATATGGTTGTGTAAGAAAATGGCAATAAACCAAGTTGTAATTGCGAATGTGTTATGTGGTAAGAACCGTGGAATAAATGATGGAAAGGAATCGAAAAATTGGTGATATTGAAATAACTGTGGTAACACCCTTTGTGGCTAGCTGTGGAAAATTAGTGCTGTAATTAAAATGGTACAACGGGTTGTTGAAAAAGATGGAAATGGCATTGATAGTCATATAAACTCTGTGTGAGATGTGTTGCTGTTGTTATTGGGATTCGTTGTTGTATCTCCTGAAACTTGTTGTTGTTCTCCTTGTAAATTGTTGTTGTTGTTGTTGTTGTTGTTGTGCTATTGTTTGTGAATTGTGATTGTTCGGTGGGATCGGGTTACGCGCCGCAACACGAAGTAATAAGGTGTGGGTTGTGGTGATAAGGGTGGCCGAGGTAATAAGGGTGGCCGAGGTAATAAGGATGGAAAGTGATCGATATCACCATTGAAATGAAACATGAGAACATTGTGAAATTGAAAATGTGGAAATGATGATGGGGAAAAGGAGAGATTGTCAACTTGTTTGCCTTGATTGTTTTTCCTTGTGTGTATTCAATTGTTGTTTCCCTCTATTATTGTTATTCGTGGATGGTTTGAGGTTACTCTGGGTAAAGTTTGTTATACATACCAGTACAATTCAAATGTACTAACGTCCCTTTTGCCGGGGACGCTACATTCGTGTTATGATTGTAGGTGGATCTGTAGCAGGTACTCCAGCCCACCGATCGTAGCTCCCCTTCGTCCTCCATCAGCTTCTTGGTGAGCCCCTTTCCTCTCGGGGCCCTGCCTGGCTCAGGTCGCTTGTTTTCGGAGTCTTATTTTGATTTTGTGTAAGGTATAGCCGGAGCCTTGTTACCGGCAAATACTATATTATCCTGTTGTACTATTAGAGGCTCCGTAGACAGTAGATGTGGGTTTAGAGCTTGTGTAAGGCTATGTTCATATGTTGGGCAAAGAACTTGAAATTTCATAAACTATTAAGTACGCATGTATGTTTTGAAAAAGGATGTTCTAACTTAACTATACGACTAATTCTTGGAATATTGAGTAAGGAATACATGGGGTGACATGTGGGTTAGGAAAGGCATCCAGGTTCGCTTGGCTGGGGCTACCCGGTCGGGCGCCGGTCATGTCCCTCGAATTTGGGGCGTGACAACTACCTCCATCCTGCATTTCCTTGCATTGCATAAGGCTACTTTTCTGCCTTCCGAGACTAAGCACTGTCTCCATCCTGCATTTCCTTGCATTGCATAAGGCTACCTTTCTGCCTTCCGAGACTAAGCACTGTCTCCATCCTGCATGGCTGAAATATCGCCACCTCTCATTTACATCAGCTGAAATACCGCCAGCTTTATTTAAATCTTGCATGGCTGAAACATCGCCAACTTTTGATTAAATCCCTCGTATCTGCTGAAGAATCGCCAGTTTTATTTAAATTACTGTCGGCTGAAATATCGCCATTTATATTTATCCTTCTTTGTCGGCTGAAATATCGCCAACTTTATTTAATTCTCGGTATCGGCTGAAAGATCTCCAGTTCATATATAAACCCCCATCACCATCTATACATATGCTTTCTGTCGGCTGAAATATCGCTATTTACATTTTCTACATCGGCTGAAATACCGCCAAATCTTGCATTTCATCGGCTGAAATACCGCCAAATCTTGCATTTCATGGGCTGAAATACCGCCAAACCGTCCAAGGGCGTCATTGTTCGGAGGCACCATTTTCATAGCCCGAGAATGCCATACCATGGCCTGAGGACCCCGCTTTTATCTTCTGCATATCATTTATTCAAAGACATCATGGTTTGGAGGCACCATTATCATAGCCCGAGAACATCATTTCATAGCCTGCGAATCCTTTATTATGTGCTTCATGGCCCAGGACGTCATGGTCTGAGGACGTCATCCTAACCGTCCAAAGACAACATTCACGATCCAACGGGAACTTGCATCACGTTTAAATTCCGCATGATATGCTTGTATTACTCAATTGCAGGTACATCAGCTGGCAATGGCCATTACAGCAGGAGCGATCCCACTTCGGTTCTCGCAGCCCATCACTCCTTGACCCCCCTTTCCAACCTAAATATTGCGTCCGTCTCTTCAAAAACCTCCATCGGCATACTCCGTCGGTGTATCCCGAACTACATTATGACCTGATTCCTGTAAAACATGTAGGCAGCTCAGAAACCAGAGCTCGGTCAAAACCTTTGCAAGTCGTTTCCCTCGGTCAAAATTGGTCATCATATCTTTACCCGACAACTCTTTCATCCTTCCCGGGTAAAGAGGGGCAGCTGTTGATACCCAATTTTTCCCTATGTATTTTTATATATACTCAAAATATTCTCAAAATAGTATGTACATGCATATATAAGCATACCCAAGAGTTTTGGTATTTTTCCTTATTTTAAAGATTTTTTAAAATCACTTTGTTGTCTATTTTAATAGTACAAAATTCAATAATTATTTTCAGACTATCATTTTTGGTGAATAATTTATCTTATTCTCATATTTACACCCAGATATAATTAAGGTGATTTTTTTTGCATATTTTATATAATTTATTTGGTATATTTAAAGCTAAATTGCTATAATTGCAATTATAACCTATTTTCCGATTAATAGTATTTTATAATTACTAAAATCGTACTCCCAGT
>NW_017698401.1:0-2719 GCF_001879085.1 Nicotiana attenuata | reverse complement strand
GGCTACATGACCTCACCCCTAGCTGACTGGGCGGGTGCTGATGAAATAGGAGCAGAAGATGAGGGCTGATCCCTCTGCTGAGACTGACTACCACGACTCCGAGGACACTGTCTCCTCATATGACCGAACTCGCCGCACTCGTAGCAACTACCCGGCGCTGGAGAAGGGGACTGATGGAAACCCCTCGCTGCTGAAGAACCCTGGGCTGAAGAGGCAAGTGTAGAGCTCTGAGCTGGAAGAGCACTAAGTGCAGTCTGGCCCTGCTGAAATCCCTGATGACCACGGCCTGAAGAAGCCCCACTGTACTCTGGACGACCTGACTGAGGAGGCCTGAAGGAACGGCCTCGGCCACGCTGGAACTGGCCCCTAGATGGAGCACCACTGAAACTACCTGAACCTCGAGGCCTCTTTGCCTCCCTCTCCTCACGCTCCCGACGGCGAACCGTCTCAATCTCTCGAGCCATGTCAACCACCTCCTCAAACGAGGCACCCATAACCCTCTCTCTAGTCATCAAAATGTGGAGTGAATAGTTGAGGCCATCCACGAACCTCCTAATCCTTTCCCGATCTGTCGGGATCATCCAAGTAGCATGCCGGGCTAGCTGTGTGAATCTCAACTCGTACTGGGTCACAGACATGTCCCCCTGAACCAACCACTCGAACTGACGACGCAGCTCCTCCCTGTGAGACTGCGGTACGTACTTCTCCAGAAAGACAGTGGAGAACTGCTGCCATGTAAGGGGCGCTGCACCAACCGGCCTACGCCTCTCGAAGTCCTCCCACCAGGTGAATGCAGGCCCTGAGAACTGGAAGGTAGTAAAAGCCACACCACTCGACTCTAAGATCCCTGCAGTGCGAAGCATACGCTGACACTTATCCAGAAAACCCTGGGCATCCTCGCCCTCAGCACCACTGAACCTCGGTGGCTGAAGCCTGCCGAATCTCTCAAGGCGACGCTGCTCCTCGTCCGGCATAACTGGAGCCTCATAGGCTACAACTGGAGCAACTGGCGGAGCTATGGCTGCTTCCGGTGTCTGAAGTCCCTGGGTAGCCTGCTCAGGTGTGTGAGCAACAGGGGTCCGATGTCCTCCCCCGGTCTGGGAAGCAGCTGCTACAGTAGAAGCTGAGACTGCCTGAGCCAGGCCAGTGCAAACTGATAGTATCTGTGCCAAGGTCTCCTGGAGACCAGGAATAGCAATAGGCATTGCTGGTGCCTGCACAGGTGCGGCTGGGACATCGACAACTGGAGTCGGGTCCTGAACTGTGGCGGCTGGTGGGTCAGCAGGCGCTGTCTCTGCTGCCCTCCCTCGACCACGACCATGACCGTGTCCACGGCCTCTAGTGGATGGTACTGGTGGTCGACTATCGCGTCCGGTAGCACGAGTTCTCGCCATCTGCGAGAGAATAGAATACAGGAATTAAGTTCTCGAATCACAAAGCCGCACGACAAGAATTTCAAGAATATGGAATTTTCCTAAAGGTTCTGCTGCCTCCCGAGGAGAAGTACAGGCGTCCCCGTACCGTTCCGCGAGACTCTACTAAACCGGCTCATGACTCGCGAGGCCTAGTAACCTAGGCTCTGATACCAACTTGTCACGACCCCAATCCCTTTCGTGATGGCGCCCAACACTAATTCTAGGCAAGCCCGACCAATTTAAATACTCTCAACCCAGATACACAATCCGTTAACAAATAATACGATAAAAATAGAAAATATCAAGGTTCCAATCCGAAACTAATAAAATAGTATGGAAAAATAATAACGAATATCCCAACATTCCCCAATAGATCTGGAGTCACGAGTCTAGAGCCTCTAAATGTAACAGAGTGTTATATTCATAGTAATAAAGAAAAGTCTAGGATAGGAAAAGACAATGCAATAAAGGGGAGAAGTCGGGTCCTGCGGACGTCAGGCAGCTACCTCAACGACTCCTAAACCGAAATCCAAGATGACAGTAAGCAGCTCCACTAAGTCTCCGGAGAACCTGAATCTGCACACATGGTGCAGGGAGTAAAGTGAGTACTTCCAACTCAGTGAGTAATAAACATATATAATGGCTGAAAGTAAGAAATCCCGAAATATTACAATATAAAGCTACAATCAACGATTCAGCATGTTAAACGATCAAACAACAGCAAACAATGACAATTAAGGCCAACAGATATAAAACGCATGAATGCAATGCAATGCACATGATCGCTGCGGCGCGCAGCCCGATCCATTTGGGTACCCGCGCTCACTGTGGGGGTTCAGACTCCGGAGGGGCTCCTATAGCCCAAGCGCAATATCATCGTAGCATTCGCTGCGGCATGCAGCCTGATCCATACTCAGTCCAGATATATATATGCATGCAAGCCACTCGGGCACAGTCAAAGTGTTCATCTTTTAGTTTCAATTATTAGGAGTTATAGAGCTATGTGTTTAAGTCTTCATTTATTTACTAAACATTTCAAAACAGTGTCTAACTCAGGACTGATATTATGAAATATGCTAAGCATCATAGAAACAGTGACGAGGATCCCTGAAGGATGCAAATGATAGGCACAAAGCCCCAACATATTCATAAAATCCAAGTAGGATGATTACCAAACAATTTCTAGTCAAGAACACCGTACGAACATCAATCGGAACGGACTAGGTCACAATCCCCAGTCACAATCGACCCTACACTCGTTAGAGTGCATGTCTCGCCTCAATATAGCGTCACAATGTGATATA
>NW_017698400.1:0-2719 GCF_001879085.1 Nicotiana attenuata | reverse complement strand
AACTGACAGATTAAACAACTAACAGACTCTAATGCAGAAAAGAACTACAGACTCCATCATCCCTATTCTACTTTAAACGAAAATACAGACTTAATCAACTGACTGACTTTTACAGACTCCAGTAAAAAAGGAAATACAGACTCAGAGACTAATATGAATACATTAAGCTCCTGGCGCCCGCGGGACATCATTCGGTCTCGCCGCGGGCCTATATGCAAGTTCCCCTTATTTTGAATCGTGCTCATCCTGCACATTTATTAAGGTGATTTAATCACTTATTTTGACCTAAAAGGAAAAAAATGACACTATTTTTGTTCAAATTTCCAATTTTAAAACAAACGGCCGGTTTTGCAGTTACGGCCTTTCAGCACTTCGGGGAGAAGATTTTAAGGCTGTGTCTGTTAACCGTTGAACTGACTCAGGGTGGCTGTTCTTGCAAAAACAGCCTTCCGGCGCCCTTTTGGGGACATTCGGCTTAGTTTAAACAAGAATGGCGGCACCCGACTTATTCATGACGAAATTAAAAAATTTGGCATTTTTGGCTATTTTTGAAAAGGGGAGGTTGGACCGATGAGGGTTGCCTACGTATCTCAAATCCGGTGAGAATCAAACCAGCGTAGTTCGGGCAAATAAATCTAACTATTTTGAAAACAAGACTCTTTTTTGTTTTGTTGGCAAATACACTATTTCTGAAAGCAAGATTCTTTTTTTTTTAATTATTATTTCTTTTCAGTGGCAAATAAAATAAACTAATTTGAAAATAAAACTCTTTTTGTTTTTCTTTTCCATTGGCAAACTTAAAAAGAACTTTTTTTTTTTCATTTTCTCAAAAATTCGGCAGCATTTCGGCACTACTTGGACATTGGTTTTTCTAATATAGGTAATTAACTCTCCACACTGCTATTTTCTCTTTTCTCTTCTTGTTTTTCAACTTTCCAGATATTCAAAGCCGGTCAGCATGCGAGTCCAAAACAGATAAATGCACAAGTAGGATGCATCAGGATGGTCCATTATTCTGGGTACACTTGTCCTAGACGGACCCAACCCCTGTGTTGAGTCCCCTAAGTCAAAATGCACGTGATGCAGATAAGCGTTCCTACTAGGGATCAGGCATGAAGTCAAGTTCTTTTAGGTTCAAAACCTGGGTATGTGTTCTAGACTGTGTACCCGAGCGGACAACTCGAGTCGAGGAGGGGGCTACGTACCGGGAACCAAAAGGCCATCCGGCTTAGTAACTTGTCCGGCCTCTTTCTTATTTCAGGGTATTGACACTAACAGAATAGGGAGTCTCAACCAGTAAGCACATCCCCGGAGGTGAGAAGAGAAGGGTTTCGGCACAGTTTATATACAGTTCAGATAATATCACAGCGGTAAAAAGCAACATTTTGCACATGTAGCATGAAACATGAAGAAAAATCAGATAAAGCCAAATACAACAATATATCTAAGCTCGAATTCTGAACCCTGAACCAAAGTTCTGGGTTCTTGTCCCCAGCAGAGTCGCCAGAGCTGTCACACCTCCTTTTTTTCCTACACCTGTGAGGGTGTAAAGAAGTTTTTCCAATTAAAGGACGGTCGGAACGGGATTTATTATTAATATTCCGAGTCGCCACTTGGGAGATTAATGGTGTCCAAAGTCACCGGTTGAATCCCGATCCGAGGAAATTATGACTCTGTTAACAGTCCGCGAACCAGAACTCCGAGTGAGGAATTCTGTTAACCGGGGAGAAGGTATTAGGCACTCCCGGATTCCGTGGTTCTAGCACGGTCGCTCAACTGTTGTATTTGCTTTTATCTGATTTGCCTTTTATTTTAACCGCTTTTACTTTATGTCTTTTTAATAAGAATTGCAACGTCGTGAAAATGTATCTCGAACCACGTTACACCAGTGCACCCGTGGCTTTTGACGCATTTCGACTCCGTTGAGATTTAGATTTGGGTCACATAAATGTACACCCGCATTTCAGGAAGGTAATATTAAAATAACGCTCCTAAAGCAACTACGCATTTGCATTATCTTTGGGGAAAATCATGAAATTCGCTAAATGGCACGTCCCGAAGTCTAAAATATTTTTAATATACTTAAGAGGGCCACGCAATGTATTATTTTTGTTTGGCGCGGCGCACCTCATTTATTTTAAAGCCAACCTAAAGGACTTCGATTTTTCTATTATGGTTTGTCTCTAAAAGGGGCCTAATTAATTAATGTTAGAAGATTTGGGCCTCAAGCCTCTACCATTCTGGGCTTCGCAATTGGCCTCAAAGAAGTTAATGGTACACAATTCAACAAGTGATTTGATTCAAAGTTAGGCATTCTTTTGGGCTTTGTTGCATTTTGGCCCAGAGAAGAGAATATCTGTATCGGCTTTTTAAGGATAAAAGGACATGGGGCTGTCCAGCGCTGGGCCATAATAACAGCCCAATTGGAGACTCGAATTTCTCCAGCCTGTTGCCAGTCTTGGGCCCAAAACTAGAGCTCAAATTGAGTGTTCATTTCAATGAGATCTCATACGTTGGACTCCAATTAAAAATTAATGCAGCAATTTGTAAACAAATAGACAATTCAAATTCGTCCAAGTTGAACACCTACTTTGTTTCAAAACAAAATCCGTATTAGTAGTCTGATTTTATTCGAACTACATCATTGTGAAATTCAGTGAATCAACATAGACCCAGCATTCTCACTGGTTTCAATTGAATCAAACAAAACAAGCTTAAT
>NW_017698399.1:0-2719 GCF_001879085.1 Nicotiana attenuata | reverse complement strand
ATTTTCTGTTGTTATTTCATTGTACTTGTTTATACATATACACCTGCACAGGTTGTTTTTGGTAGGTCCTGTCTAGCCTCGTCACTACTTCGACGGGGTTAGGCCAGGCACTTACCAGCACATGGGGTCGGTTGTGCTGATGCTACACTCTGTGCATTTTTGCACAGGTCCAAGTATTGAGCAGCAGCAGCAGCATTAGCACGGGGGCGAACCTTCAGTCCAGAGAGACCCGAGGTAGCTTGCAGGCGTCCGCAGGCCCGGCGTCTCCCGTCTATCTTTATATTTGGCTGTCATCTCATTGTACCCGTGATAAACAGATTATGCTTCTTTCATACTTTGTATGTAGTACTCCTTAGATGTTCGTGAGTATGTGACTCCAGTCCTGGGGTAGAGATATATGTGTTGGAACTTCTGTATTATTGATCATCTATCTACATTTAAGTCTTCCGCTTATGATTTTAATTCCGTCGCCTTTATTTAATGCTGTTAATTGTTAAAAAGGAATGGGTGTTTAATGAAATTGCTAATTAAGTTGGCTTGCCTAGCTCTCATTAGTAGGCGCCATCACGACTCCCGAGGGTGGGAAATCCGGGTCGTGACAAGTTGGTATTAGAGCACTAGGTTACATAGGTCTCACAACTCACGGACAAACTCGGTAGAGTCTGAGGGATCAGTACGGAGACGTCTGTATTTATCCTCCAGAGGCTACAGAGTTAGGAAAACTTCACTTCTGTTCTTTCTTGTCGTGCGAATCTGTTTCCCCAAATACTGATTGTGTTTCCACTCTGTTCTCTCGCAGATGGCGAGAACACGTGCTTCCTCTTCTACCGCGCAGCAGCCCGAGCCCCCAGCAGCAGCTCCTACAAGGGGCAGAGGGCGAGGCCGAGGCCGAGGCCGTGCCAGAGGCCGAGGCCGGGGCAGAGCTCAGCCCCGAGCAGCAGTCCCAGAGGTGGAGCCTCATGTTGATTATGATGAGGAGGCTCCAGCCCCAGCAGCTTCGGTGGGCCCAGCTCAGGTCCCAGAGGGGTTTATAGCCACCCCAGTTCTTCAGGACGCGTTGGTCAGGTTGGTAGGCTTTATGGAGAGCGTCTCTCGAGCGGGTTTGCTTCCAGTAGCACCAGCCACTTCTCAGGCTGGAGGAGGGGTTCAGACTCCTGCTACACGTACTCCGGAGCAGGTAGCTCCCCAGGCTCAGGTTCCATTGGTTCAGCCAGCTGTGGCGGTTCAGCCAGGTATTGTGACTCAGGCCGGCGATGGAGCGGCTATGTCCTCAGATGCTTTATGGAGGCTTGATAGGTTCTCGAAGCTCTTCACCACCACCTTCAACGGTGCTCCTACAGAGGACCCCAGGACTTCTTATTTAGCTGCCATGAGATTCTCCGGACTATGGGTATTGTGGAGACCAAGGGGTCGACTTCGCCACTTTTCGTCTAGCAGGATCCACCAAGATTTGGTGGAGAGACTATTGTTTATCCAGACCAGCAGGGTCGCCATCACTGACTTGGGACCAGTTTGCAGAGTTGTTTTTGGAGAAGTTTCTCCCAGCTACTCAGCGAGATGCTCTTCGCAGGTAGTTCGAGCGCCTCCAGCAGGGCACTATGACAGTCACCCAGTATGAGACTCGGTTCATTGATCTAGCGCGCCATGCTATTGTTATACTCCCCACAGAGCGAGAGAGGGTACGGAGGTTTATTGATGGATTGATTCAGCCGATCCGTCTCCAGATGGCTACGGGAGCTGGTAGCGAGATTTCTTTCCAGGAGGCGGCCAATGCGGCCCGCAGAGTTAAGATGGCACTTGCACGGGGAGGTGGTCATGGGTCAGATAAGAGGCCCCGTCATGTAGGTAGATTTAGTGGTACCTCGTCTGGAGGTGGGGACTCTTATGGTAGAGGCCATCCTCCGAGGCCCTTTCAGTCAGCCCTACAGGTCTCACATGGTACAGGTGGTCGTGGCTCTCAGTCGCAGTCTTCTGATCAGCAGCTCTTCAGTTCCCCATCAGCACCCATCAGCGCACCACCACTCCGCTATTCTCAGCAGCCGAGGGCTTGTTACACGTGTGGAGACATGAGACATATTGCTAGGTACTGCCCCCGAGCTTCTGACAGCTCTCAACAGCAGGGTCCTCGTCCTATGATTCAGGCATCAGGTGATCCACAGGTCGCCCAGCCAGCTAAAGGCGGGGGTAGAGGCTATAGAGGTGGAGGTAGAGATCCTAGAGGTGGAGCTCGGACCGCCAGAGGTAGAGGCCAGCCAGCAGCCGATCGTCCCAGAGATATGGTTCAGGGAGGTGGGGCCCAGCCCCGGTGTTATGCTCTTCCAGCCAGGCCAGAGGCTGAGTCTTCAGATGCAGTTATTACAGGTACTATTCTGGTCTGTGATAGGGATGCTTCAGTGCTATTTGACCCTGGGTCTACGTATTCATATGCGTCGTCTTATTTTGCACCCTACCTGACTATGCCTAGTGATGCCTTGGGTATCCCTGTATATGTATCTACACCAATGGGTGATTCTATAGTGGTCGACCGAGTTCATCGTTCTTGTGTGGTAGTGTTTGAGGGTCTTGAGACCCGTGTTGATTTATTGCTCTTAGACATGGTGGATTTCGACGTTATATTAGGGATGGATTGGTTGTCCCCGTATCATGCTATCTTGGATTGTCACGCCAAGACCGTGACCCTGGCTTTGCCAGATTTACCCCGATTGGAGTGGAGAGGGAC
>NW_017698398.1:0-2719 GCF_001879085.1 Nicotiana attenuata | reverse complement strand
ATGATATGGGCGTAGTTCAGGCTTCTTGACCTCGTTACTACCTAGAAGTTGATTGACCACTAACTGGGAGTCACCAAAGACTTGCAATTGCAATTGCTTTATATCAACGGCCATTTCAAGCCCAAGTATTAATGCTTGATACTCAGCAACATTGTTGGAACAGAGTTGTGTCAAGGTGAAGGAGTAGGGCAAGACTTCACCTTGGGGAGTGACAAATACTACGCCAGCCCCGGCTCCCCCACGATGCGCAGCACCATCAAAGTACATCTTCCATGGAGGTTGAACTTCAACGACCATTGCGTCCACATCAGGTAGTTCATCAGTTAGCTCCCAGTCATCAGGTATCAGATGATCTGCCAAGAAGTCTGCCAATGCTTGTCCTTTTACAGCCTTTAGAGGGATGTACAAAATCTCGAATTGTTGAAATTGGAGGTACCATCTCGCTAGTCGATCACTAAGAACAGGTTTTGACATCACGAACTTGATGGGATTTGCTTTAGAAGCAAGACGGACACATGAGCTTGAAAGTAGTGCGTTTAACTTTTGAATTGAGAAGACTAGCGCTAAACACAACGTTTTCAATTGGCGAATAATTCAACTCGTTAGGTGTCATCATCCTGCTCAAGTAGTAAAGAGAGTTTTCTTTCCCCTCACTATTTTCTTGGGCCAACAGTGCTCCAACAGACCTTTCCTGCCCCGCAATGTATTGTATCAATGGCTTTCCTAGTATAGGAGTTGCTAAAACTGGAGGCTTCATCAAGTAGGTTTTGATACTTTCGAAGGCATTGCTACAAGCTTGATCCCACTTGAAAGGAGCGCCTTTCTTCATGAGGTGACTAAATGGTTGGCACCTCCCAGCCAGGTTTGATATGAATCTTCTAAGGTATGCTAGCTTTCCTTGCAGACTTTTCAATTCATGGATATCTCGAGGCTCAGGCATTTTCAAAATGGCATCCACTTTGGCTTGATCAATTTCGATCCCTCGATGTCGGACAATGAAACCAAGGAACTTTCCAGAAGTAACTCCAAAGGCACATTTCAACGGATTCATCCTAAGTTGGTACCTCCGGAGCAATTCAAATACCATCCTCAAGTCTTTCATGTGGTCGCCCTTCTCTCTTGATTTCACAACCATGTCATCAACAGAGCATTTGACATTCTTGTGGAGAAGATCGTCGAAAATATTCTGCATAGCCCTTTGGTAAGTAGCACCAGCATTCTTTAAGCCAAAAGGCATTACCTTGTAGCAATAAATACCCTTGGGGGTGCGAAACGCAGTAAGCTCTTCATCTTTTGGTGCCATGCGAATTTGGTTATAGCCCGACGAACCGTCCATGAAAGACATCGCCTCGTAACCAGTAGTAGCATCGATCATCAACTCTGGAATAGGAAGCGGGAATTCATCTTTGGGACACGCATTATTGAGGTCCCTGAAGTCAACGCATACTCGAATCTGGCCATTCTTCTTCCTTACAGGGACAATACTTGAAACCCATGTTGGATATTTAACTTCCCGAATAAATCCAGCTTCAATAAGTTTGTTAACTTCAGTTTCAATCAGGGGAACCAAGTCCGGCCTAAAACGCCTTTGAGCTTGTTTAACAGGGCGAGCACCATTTTTGACTGCAATGTGATGGACTGCTACTTTCGGGTCCAAGCCAGGCATCTCTTTGTAACTCCAAGCAAAGACATCCCTGAACTCTTTGAGTAACTCAATATAAGTGCTCTCTTCATCAGCTTCTAGTAAAGCACTTAGGTAGGTGGGTCTTGGTTCTTCATCGGTGCCAAGGTTAACTTCTTTTAAGGCATCAACTATCGTCTTCACTCCTTCTTCAAGTTCAGATGGAGCATCTTTCGCATCTTCATCTTCTTGAGGATCCCCATCATTGAATGATATGTGATAACACGCCGAATCATCCTCCAATTCTGCATTATCTTCCATTGAAGATGGAATGCCATTCTCGACTTGTACAGTAGCATGATACGAAGAACCCACACTTTCTTCGTCTTCATCACGTTCCTTAGTATAGACCACAGTATATGGCTTTAACTTTAGTACTTCTTTACATGAAACCACAAGTTTTGTTTTTCGCCTCATTCTAGAAGGAACCAAACTTTGGAAATCCTTAGAGATCTCCTGGATTTTGGATGAAGCGGGTGTTCTTATGCTTTGAAAATTTCTCCGGAACTTGTTCCCCTTCTTTAGTGGACCCAATCTTTCAAACACGGAGGTCCTCACAGGTGATTTTCCAAGTCGATCAAAGACAGAAGGCTTGTTAGAAGCGGTTGATTCATCTTCTACAGTGATATAATTGCTGCTCCCCCTTCTTATTGAGATGCGCACTGGTGACGGTTGCTTGTATCCCAAACCTTCACGTGGTTGCCTCGTTGCAGCTTCTGATGGGAGCTTCCCTAACTTTGACGGCTCATTGGGATTGTATCCAGCTTTTGCAAATAGCTTGTAAGCGTTAGGGTCAAAACCTTCATCTGTTCGCTTTGTAGGGAGTGCCACATTCTGCAAATGATTTGGGCTACAAACCCTGCAAGCGGCATTGAGGGTGACTTTACTGCCTCAATTCGTTTAACCGGAAGAGTTAACTCCTTTAGCATGTTAGCTTGGAGATTAGATAGTTCACCTTCGTCTTTCTTCCTTTTAGGGACATATTGGAGCGCGGGACTTACTTTCTTTCCATATGACACAATACCCCCTTTATGAGAT
>NW_017698397.1:0-2719 GCF_001879085.1 Nicotiana attenuata | reverse complement strand
AGATGACCACCTTATTAGAAGAAAGTAGGGGATTGGCCGGTATACCATGGGAAACTCCGGGTTTGTTGATGCCTGAAAACCGCAAGAGCAGGGGTTTCCTCAAGATGTTGGGTTGGAAGAAAAATCCTGAACTAACATGTCTGAAAGACTCCTATATCCCTTTTGATTATTTGTACGAAAGGTACGGTCACAGCAAGTCCTACCGTACCTATCCTGACGAATTTGCCATCACATCATTGGGACATATTCACCGAAGGGTCTTTGTGTTCATGTTTTTCTTCCTGAGATTGATCGTGTTTCCAACTAAGAAGGCAAGAATCCACACCAGACTAGCTATGGTAACTAAAACTCTAATGGAGGGAATTGACGGACAACCATTCAGCCTCGTACCAATGATCATTGCAAAAATATACAGAGCCCTAGAAAGGTGTCAACAGGGAGCTAAACACTTCGAAGGCTGTAATTTGCTACTTCAACTCTGGCTCGTGGAGCATCTCCAAAAGGGTGAATACCGGCAAGAAATCCATCCAAGGGACTGGGATGATCATATCGCTTTTCATCATCCAAAGCGAATGAATTACATGCCCGACATGTTTGCCCAGCCGGAGAATGCTACAGAATGGGTCGAACTCTTGAAAATCTGACTGAAGACCAGGTACAATGGATGTTCGAGTGGTTTCCGACCGAGGAGTTCATCGTCTGATCCAGAGACGCACCCTTCCTGATACTAATCGGCTTAAGAGGAACGTACCCTTACGTGCCTCTCCGGGTTATGAGACAAGCGGGTAAGAAGCAGGTTATACCCAGGGTCGATAAAATGAGTCACTTCTAGGCCGACTTCCAGGATGACGATAGTCCTTACAAGTGCCAAGCTCAGCATATGTGGCACTGCAAGATCGTCATGGGAAGGGATACCATCGAGCCAGATAGATACCACGCCGATTGTGCTCCCTACTATTCAGGCTGGTTGGAGGATAATCATAATGGTCTGGGCCAGCCCGAATATGTTCGAGGTCAAAGGATCATAGATGAAAAGGCCGAGGCACAGGTCAAATACAATCAACTACGCAAGAGGATCCGGGAATGCGAAAGTGAGCACCGTATACAGGAAGCCAATTAGAAACTAATTGAAGAGTGGAAGGATATGGTTGTCAGCGCCAACAAGCGACTGGGATATCTAGAGTGAGGTATAGTAGATTTGGAAAAGAAATTTCTCATGAGGGTTGAAGACTGCCGGACTGCTGAAGGAAATGAAGGCGGACATCTAGCCAGAGCCTACCTACTGCTGGGACTGCGTGAGTTAGGGAAGCTGTTCGAGGGAGTCAAGGACGCCGAATCTGGGGAAGGACCTTCTGAGACCAAATAGATAGGAGTTTTCATTTCTGCTTTATAAAATGTAATAAGGTCAATGGCCACTAGTGACTTTTATTTCCTGTTATTTAGTGTCGATTTGGGATTCGTCTACTTTTTATCAACGAAATGAGGCATTTAAGCATTCCAAGTTCTCCAAATCAACTTATCGCTAGGCCTACCTCGGGCATAAAGAGGTCCCCAAATTAGGACACATTTTACATTCCCGCACTGTGTGTTTAAATATTGCAACTTTTTTTTAATCATCACTGACTTGTTACCTTTTTGTCTTACTTTTGTTTATTCCCCTCCCCCAAATGTTAGTTCGTGAACTCTGGCAACGTCATCCTATTTCACGAGATCCAGGGGCCCTCCACCTACTCCTCATCTCAGTCCTATCAGACACAAGAACAAAGGGAAGATGGAAGATTTGAACAACACAAGAAAAGAGAACTCAACTGAACGGGTAGAGGTCAGTCAGGGTCATGGTCACGGTACTCTGGTTCCCAAGGAAAATGCATCCCAACTGGAACAAAAGCTGCTGAAATTTCAAGAAGAACTTGACCAGGTTCGGAATCTGGCAAATCTGTCATTTTCCCTCACCACTCCAGAGGTTAATTTCCCAAATGCTCAGAATCTCGTACCTTCACAAAATATCCCAAAGCAACAAAACCATCCCACTCCTCATCATCACTGCAACACCTGCCATACCTTAAATAACACCCCATTGCTCATCCCGGAAATCCAGAACTCCGCAAATGACCACTGCCACACCCAGCATAATGCCCCCATCTACGTGGAGACTGTGCCGCACTCCACCCAGCCCATCTCAAGCACACCCGAGTCCAATGATAAGGACTTGCTCATCAGAAACCTGGCCGAAGAACTTAAAAAGTTGACTAGCAGGATTCAAGGCGTTGAAGGTAGTAAGGGAATTGAAGGGCTAAACTACGAAGATCTTTGCATACAGCCCGATGTGGAACTGCCCGAGGGGTACAAACCTCCTAAGTTCGAAATGTTTGATAGTACCGGAGATCCAAGGGTCCATTTGAGAACGTACTGTGACAAATTGGTTGGAGTAGGAAAAGACGAGAAAATCCGCATGAAGCTTTTTATGAGGAGCTTGAAGGGAGATGCTTTATCTTGGTACATTATCTAAGATCCAAAGAAGTGGTCGAACTGGGTAAGCATGGCGTCTGATTTTATGGACAGATTCAGGTTCAACACGGAGAATGCACCAGATGTGTTCTACATTCAAAATCTGAAGAAGAAGCCCACAGAAACCTTACGCGAGTATGCTACTCGTTGGAGGTCCGAAGCTGCCAAGGTCAGGCCGCTAGAGAGACAATGACAATCTTGTCCGGCCAGA
>NW_017698396.1:0-2719 GCF_001879085.1 Nicotiana attenuata | reverse complement strand
TGATCAGATTCGACGCACGAGGAGGTCGATTCGCGAGGCAAGGACATAGCGAGCTAGGATTTTGGCCGGCTTGAGGTGAGTAATGATAGTAAATGATATCCTGAGGGTTTGAAACCCTGGATTTGCACAACGTAGTGCTATATTGAGGCGAGACACGCGCTTCATGACGAGCGCGGGGTTGTTTACTACTGGGGATTGTGACTTGGTCCGTCCCGTTGATATTTTACCGCGTATTTGACTAAGACATGTTTATTATCATCATGATTTGGGCCTATTGCCATATTTTGGGCTCCATGCCGACTACTTGAATCCTTCGTGGATTTTTATCACTATTTCCTCACTATTTTGATATACTACTTGAACTCAGTCCTGTTGATTATACTGTTTTACAAACTCAGCCGCTTTAATAGAATTTTGAGACTTAAATGATATTTCCACTGTTGTTTGGGCTGAGCACTACTATTTTATTGATACCCGAGGGGCTTATGTTGATTTCTGGACTGAGTGAGGCCGAGGGCCATATGTGAGGATATGTTGAGTGTGATGTGAGAAGGCTTTCAGGCCTTGAGTGTGGTGTGAGAAGGTTTTCAGGCCTTGAGTGTGATGTGAGAAGGCTTTCAGGCCTTATGTTGAAATAGCACTTGGGCCGTAAGGGGCCCCTCCGGAGTCTGCACACCCACAGTGAGCGCGGGTACCCATATGATCTGAGAGTGAGCCCGAGGGGCTGATATTATGTTGAGTGACTGATACTGAGCCCGACGGGCTGATACTGTACTGAACGATTGATGTTGAGCCCGAGGGGCAGTTTTACTATTCACTATTTATTTGTTGTTTTACCTGATTTAACTGTCTTTAAAAGTTGAGATTTCATTTGACTCTTTACGGATTTTACTGTTTAAAGTGAGTTACTGCTTGATATAGAATTGCCTTGTGCTGTTATGTGTTTTCTTATCTTCGGTTATTATTTATTGTCATTACTCACTGGGTCGGAGTACTCACATTACTCCCTGCACCATGCGTGCAGATTCAGGCATAGCAGAGTCCGCACCTGAGTACTGATATTCTTCCCAGACCAGGCAGCGAATTGGAGCTTCGAGGTAGCTGTTGACGTCCGCAGCCCCTTGACTCCCCTATTTTATGTTATTTCAGTTTCTTTCAGACTATTGTATCAGATATACTATTTCTTAGACTTATAACAACTCTGTAGTAGCTCATGACTTGTGACACCCCGGTTTGGGCTGTGTCGGGATGGTTCCCTTTGCTATTGTCGCTATTTTCGCCTTATAACTGTTTTATACGCGTTTTGGATTTATTAATGTTAAGTAATTGTTAAAAGAAGTGTTTCCGTTGTTCTGGGTGGCCTTGTCTTCACGAGAGGCGCCATCACGGCCGGGGTTTGGGATGCGGACCGTGACAGTTCGGTCCGTATCAAATAGATTTTAACAATGACATGTCCCTAGATGTTGGATTGGGTAACCTTTTCTTTGAATTCTAATTTAGCATTTGCAAATTAGCAATATTTTTATGGTAACCAAACAAACAACAAAGTATTGAAAACAAGAAAGCGCTAGATTCTGCACTGAATTTCAATTGGCTACGTTTTCTGAATCATCAACGCAACTAATTGAAAAGCTAAGCTTATGACATCTAGATGCAGGTAGAGAGTATGAAGTGCTGCTGAAATTTTGCATTCTATTTATACCTTTCAACTATTTTGGACCTGATTTATACAATTAGCATGAAAAAATGGAAAAGGATGCTACTTGAGAGTTGGTATTGAATAATTATTTTCTGTTGAATCTTTTGCTTCATACATTCTTATGGACAATAAGTTCCTACCTTTAATATGTCATGTAACAGGTCTCATTATGTTTGCCGAAGACCACAACAAATGAAGCTGACAAATACATATCTTGGTTGACCTTCAAATCGGTGCATCGCATTTTGCTAATATATAAATTCTCTGTAAATAATAATCTTTAACTTGCTATATCTGCATTTTTGTTGGTGATCTGCTGCTGTAGGATTCTAAGGATATCTTATTAATTCAATATAATAAATTCAATTATGCCACAAGGACATGCTCATTTTTTTGACCGAGTTAGACAAGTAAACAGAGGCACGAGTGAATAGGAAATGAAAAGGAGTTAACACTTCTTTAGGTTTTGAGTGATAGGTAGCTTCAGATTTCAATGTCACACTTCACAGACATGTAGTGCAGAAAATCAACTCTTCTTTAAATCCACCCATCTCCATCTCAATCTCAATCTCAATCTATCTAGGTGTGTGCGTGTGTGATTACATGTGTTTCAAAGATAGCCACCTTTACCCATTTTATAAATCACGCCAACCAATGATAAGCAACTTGCCTGTTACATCACCCTACAATCTCTATCAGAAGCTGCTAAGATGCTTCATTTTCCTTTCATTAGTCTCAATGTACTAAACATAAAAAAAAGACTTCAACTGAGTTAACTAAAATATTAAACTAATAAGAAAATACCTACCTAATAGGCATGCACCACGCAGAATATATTCGATGTGCTTTGTATATTGTGTTACATTAGTAATTAAAATAACTTCTCATTCATCACAAATAATATACATGTACCTATCAAACAGTACCAAGGAGTAGCTTATCAACTATTCTCCTAAGTAAGAAGAGACATCCTTTATGGGATTCTATAACTGTAAATTCTTTGGCTACAGATTGTTGCAT
>NW_017698395.1:0-2719 GCF_001879085.1 Nicotiana attenuata | reverse complement strand
CTTTATGTGTCTATGCTTCAAAGGTATCACGGTGATCCTACCCATGTATTAGACTTCAGCACGGTCCAGTTGGACAAGGATATGTCATATGGGGAGGAGCCGGTAGCTATCCTAGACCGGCAGGTCCGACAGCTGAGGTCGAAGAGTTTTCCTTCTGTTCGTGTTCAGTGGAGAGGTCAGCCCCCTGAGGCCTCAACCTGAGAGTCCGAGTCTGACATGCGGAGCCGTTATCCCCATCTATTTCCCGACTCAGGTACTTCTTTCTTTTGCCGTTCGAGGACGAACGGTTGTTTTAGAGGTGGAGGATGTGACGACCCAAAGGGTCATCACTTATTTCCTCATTCGTTCCGTGCTTCCAAGGCCTTGAAAACCTCATTTTTACTTGCCTCGATTTGCGTGCGCAGTCCGGGCGCATAGCCGGAAAGCTTTTATGTTGAAATATGTGAATTCTGTGAAAAAATTTGAAGAATTTTGACATTAATATGATTACAGTTGACTTTGGTCAACATTTTTGGTAAACGGACCCGGACCCGAGATTGGACGGTCCCGGAAGGTCCGTAGAAAAATGTGGGACTCGGGCATGTGCCCGGAGTCGAATTCCGAGGTCTAGAGCCCGAGGAAAGAATTTTTCTGTGAAATTGTTTTTCTGAAATTAATAAGGAAAACGGAAATGAAAATTTATTAAAAGACTGTGGTATCGGGCTCGTATTTTGGTTCCGACGCCCGGTACAAGTCTTATATATTGTTTAAGCGCTTTCTGTGAAGTTTGGTCGAAATCGGACGTCGTTTGACGTGTTTCGGACCTAATTATCTAAAGTTGGAAGTTTATGAAGTTTGGAATGAAAATGATGATTTTGAGGCTTGATTCATTGATTTTGATGTTGTTTTGGCGATTTGATCGCTCGAGTAAGTTCGTAAGATGTTATTGAGTTAGTGTGTGTGTTTGGTTAGGAGCCCCGGGGGCTCGGGAGTGTTTCGGAGGAGAGTCGGAGTGGTTTTTGAACTTAAGAAATTGCAGAAACTGCTGTCTGCTGGTGTCCAGTCATTTGTTCTATGCGATCGCATAGGTAGGTCTGCGATCGCGTAGAGTTAATCTTCAGGAGGGTCAGTTGTTGTATGCGATCGCAATTACCCTTCCGCGATCGCATAGTGCTAGCCTGAGAAGCCCTTTATTTCTCCTTTAAGCGAACGCATAGCCAGTTCGTGATCGCAATGTACCATCTGCTACTTCTATGCGATCGCAATGATCACTTCGCGATCGCAGTGAACATTTCCCCTTCCTCTATGCGATCGCATGACTTTCTTCGCGATCGCATAGGTCATTTTCGCCCAGTTAAACTTTTTTAAAAACAGAAACAGTAGCTACGGGTTCTATCACAAAAATACACGAGCTCTTCTTCTCCACAGCCCCTAGGCGACTTGTAGAGCGATTCTTCACCAAATATACTTGGGTAAGTATTATCTAACCTGTTTTCTTCAATTTCCTTCATTAATTACTGAAATCCTAGCCCTAAATCATGAAATCAAAGTAGAAATTATGAGTTTTGGGTAGAGTTAGGGTTTTGAGAATTTTGGGTGATTCAACCTCAATTTGGGGTCGAATCTTAAAACAAAATATGTATTTGGACTCGTGGGGTTATGGGTGATCGGGTTTTGGTCCGAGCCTCGAGTTTGGACCATGTGGGCCCGGTGTCTAATTTTGGTATTTTTGGAAGAATGCTAGAAAATTCATATCTAGGCTATGGGATGTTGCCATTGAGTCTTCATTGATATTATTGAATTAATCATGCCTAGATATCACTGTTTCGGAGTCGGATTGTAGAGAAAGGCAGTCTTTGAAGGTTGATTGCTATTCTTGGGACCGAGGTAAGTGTTTGGTTTAACCCTAGCTTGAGGGAATAGGAGTTGAGTCATGGTTCTAATTGCTATCTGATCAAGTACGATGTATAGGCATGGTGACGAGTATCTATACATTGGTGTCTAGCATGACCGTGAGTCCTTAAAATGCGATTATCATGAACTGATTGTGAATTCCATGTTTATTGGAGTATTTCTATATGTTGTGAACTACATGTGAATGATGATATGATAATTTGATTCCTAGGAGCATTGGCTCGAATTGTGACACGAATATTGAAAGTATATGAAATGACTTGTTTCACTGAGGAGCGTCGGCTCCAGTGGTAGAACGAATTGTGAAAGTAAAAGTGAGAAAGAGAAGAGATCATTATGTTGCCCTCTTGATGGGCTATTGTTGGGTTGTGATTCCTCTGCATTGTGTTCTTGACGGATACTAGGGTCGCTTAGGTTAATGTTTCCTTGTGTCGTGGGATGACTATAGTTATAGCTGAGGTGGTTAAGTAATGTAATAGGTTAGTTATAGATGGGGTGGTTAGGTGAGGTAATCGGTTAGGTATAGTTGAGATGGTTAAGTGTGGTAATAGGTTGGTTATAGCTGTGGTGGTTAGATGTTGGAGCTAATGTGGTTATAGTAATCCCCTTGCCAGAATATTTGAGATGATGTTTTGTCCCCTTACTGGGAAGTCGTTATATTGTTGTTTGTGACGGAATATGAGATAAGAAATTTCTTGGAGCTTGGGCTCCAGTGATATCGTGAGATAAGAAAAGTAAGAAAGAGAAAGCGTTGTTGATTATTCCCTTGCCGGGACGTTTGGTTGAACTTGTTGGATTATTTCCCTTGCCGGGATGTTTGTCAAAT
>NW_017698394.1:0-2719 GCF_001879085.1 Nicotiana attenuata | reverse complement strand
AGATAGGGCGGTTGCTTCAAGAAAAAGGCAGAATCAGAGAGAGAATCTTAACCGTTGCTCATCCTATTAACAGGAAATGCCAAATGTGCGAGAACATGACCCGTACCACCTTCTCTTGCATCAGTAATGATATTTGTGAAGCAGATAATGACTGACCTGGACAGACTTCAAGGGGAACTTGCATAGGCCCGCGGCGAGACCGAACGATGTCCCGCGGGCACCAGGAGCTTTAATTTATTCATGAGTGTCTTTTGAGTCTGCATTTCTTCTTCTACTAGAGTTGGTCTTCTGAGTCTGTATTTCCTTTTCTAAATAGAGTTAGGTCATTTGGGTCTGTATTTCTTTCTACCAGAGTCTGTATTTCCTTTTCGTTTTTGTTAAAAGTCAGTCAGTTGATTGAGTCTGTATTTTCGTTTAAACTGGAATAGTGATGGTGGAGTCTGCAGTTCTTTTCTGCATTAGAGTCTGTTAGTTGTTTTGCGTCGTTGTAATAAGACGTATTTGCTATCAATAAAATTGAAAATCCCAAAAACAACTTTTTGCTTCTATTTTACATTTGTTCTCAAGAACTAGGCTTGGTCTGATTCACGCGGGGTCGTGATACGTAGGCAATCTCCATAGGATTCGACCGTAACTAAATGAAAAGGGGAGAAACAAGAAAGGAACGAAAGGGAAGAGGTGAAAAACAAGAAGGGAAGGAAAACAAAAGAGGGAAAGAAAAACAAAAAAAAAATAATAAGAAACCAAATAAGAGCAAACAAGAGAAAATAAAAAGGGGGAGCAAAGGAAAGAAAAGAGCGGAAAAACAATTTTGAGAAAAGGAGCTAATAGGAACAAAGGAAATCCAAGGCAAAAGAAAAAGAAAAGAGGGAAAAATAAAAGAGAAAAGCAAAAGAAAAGAGGGAAAGGCAAGAAACAAACAATGGAAAACACGAGAGAAGAATGAGAGGAAACGCATGGCAAATAAAGGAAAATAGAAAAGGACCGGGAAGTGACGCATGCGACTGATCAAAAGCATAATAGGAACTGTTAACTGCCTAGGTGCATTCATTCTCCAAATATGCGGGTACCAATGTGTTAAATGCCCTAATGCTAACGTGATGGTTTCATTTTGTCATGTCATTCCAGAAAGGTGGTTGGTTTGTGGTTTTAAAGTGGTAACTCTGCTTCACAACACAAGGACAAGAGGTAATGGCAAACAACAAGAGAACTGAGTTGGTTGATACCGGTGTTCGACAACAGTTGGTGGAACGGGATAATGGGTTGGTTGAAGAGGTGCGGATGCTGAGAAAACACATGACAGACATGTATCAAGCCTCGATGACTGGAAAGGCGCCACCCCCGCCACCACCAATTTTCCCGGACGCTACCTTTACCCAAACTCCCAACACAATGCCGGATGATCCTCCATATTCTCCAGATACACCCGCTTATCACACTCGCCCCAACTACCCTAGTAGCTCCATCGCTCATCCTTCAGTCACTTCTCCCCAATATTGCCCTCCTGTCATATCCGTTATCCCAGACAATGAATACCCACCCAAAGCGCGTAATGCCCGATTCACCCTCCAGAGGTTGCCCAAAGGGTCCTTGATCCATACAAGAAGAGCTCCCGGGATGAGCAGATTCATGGTAGAAATGAAAGAGTTGCGGGAAGAGCAGGGCGAGATGAGGGGCCCAGGAAGTTGACAAGCACAGAACAGCCCTTAAGGGACAAGCGAAAAGTGGGAGGTCAGGGTAGCATGACTTGCAAGGGACTGATTGTGCCGCATGACACCCGCCTGCCCGCAGGATTCAAAGTACCAAACTTCAACTTGTATGATGGGCGTGGAGATCCAGTAGCCCACCTGAGGGTCTATTGCAACGAAATGAGGATTGTTGGAGAGAAAGATGACGTGATGATGGCATATTTCAGTGAAAGCCTAACTAGGGCAGCTTTGGACTGGCACGGTCGTCAAAATGTCAATGAGTGGCTTACATTAAGTGATATGGCTCAAGACTTTGTCCGATACTTTCAATGCAAGTCAAGTGTCACCCCAGACCGCACCTCGCTATTTAAGATGGAAAAAAGGCCGGAGGAAAGCTTTAATGAGTTTGGGCTCAGATGGAGGGAGCAAGTTGCTCAAGTCAATCCCCCGATCAGCGAAGAAGAAATGCTTAAGCTTTTTCTACAGGCCCAGGGACCCACCTACTACAGTCATTTGATCCCGGCCCTGGGTAAGCCTTTCAAGGATGTGTTAAAAATGGGGGAGCTAGTGGAAGAAGGAATCAAGTCAGGCAAAATCGTGAGTCGTTCGGAAGCCATTCAGAACGTACCAGTAAGCTTGGTTGGAAGGAAGAGGAACAGAAAAGACAATCAATAGGTTTTCCCGATCAACACTTCCAGCCTCGACATCGTCCCTGTGGTTATACTTGTGCATTAGATGACCCTCCTCGACGCCACTTCTCTCCACAGAAATCCCAAAGTCGCACATCATATTCTCAGTACCCAGCTCCTCAAAATGCCCATCTACCCCCGCAAGCTTACCAAAAACACCCCGGATCAGGTTTTTGTCCCAATCCAGCATTTAAGAATGAGAGGTTACGGAAGAAGAAGACCTTCACTCCTTTGGGAGAATCATATGCCAGTCTATTCCAAAGGCTAAGGACATTGAACATGTTGAAGCCGATTCAGATAAAAATGTCGAACCCTCTCCCAAAGAAGTTTGATCCTTCTCAA
>NW_017698393.1:0-2720 GCF_001879085.1 Nicotiana attenuata | reverse complement strand
GATTATTTCCTTCAGGCTTTGGAGCCAACCTACTATGGTCATCTGGTGTCCGCGGTGGGGAAAACTTTCAATGAGGTCGTAAAGATGGGAAGCATGGTGGAAGAGGGTCTCAAGTCTAACAAGATTATGAGCTATTCGGCACTCAAAGCAACTACGCAGGCTATTCAAAGCGGCACCGGAGGAGTATTGGGAAAGAAAAAGAAAGAAGAAGTGGCAGTAGTGGAATCAAGGGTCTGGTCCAGGAGTCCGTCACCATATTATCACCAACCTCGCCCTCACCCCCAAGCTTACCCACATACTCCATATGGCCCACCACAGCATTACTACCCACCTCCTACTCCCCATATCTCCGTCCATCATGCCCAGACATACCCCCAACCTCCTACCCATGCACAATGGCGCGCACCCACTCCCCAAAATACTTACCCATCTCAAAACGCTTACCCACCCCCAAGAACTAACAGAAATGCCGCTGGAACCAGTTACCGACCCAATCCCGCATTTAAGAATGATAGGCTGCAAAAGAAGAAGACTTTTACTCCCTTGGGTGAATCTTATACCAGCCTGTACCATAGATTAAGGCAGTTGGGCATGTTGAACCCGATCGAACCCAAATTACCAAACCCTCCCCCAAGGAACCTGGACTATTCAGTAAGCTGTGAGTACTGCTCTAGAGCGCCTGGACATGACACGGAGAAATGTTGGCATCTGAAAACTGCCATTCAAGAACTTATTGATACACAGAGAATTGAGGTGCAGGCTCCGGAGACTCCCAATATCACGTAGAATCCACTACCAATTCATCATGAGGCTCACATGATCGAGTTAGTGCAGAAGGGAGAATACAAGAAGCCGTCACAAACTGTGATGATGATTAAGGCAAGTGAAAATAAAGCAAATGAGAAATTGGTTGATGGGAAAGCCTTGGTCGCAATGGACCGGATAGTCAGTGAACCGGTGATGATAATAGAACCAGATCCTGTTAAGGTGATAATACCAGGAGCAATTGTTAAGCCTGTGTTGGTTGTAAAAGGCGCTCGAACAGAACCAGTTATCATTAACCGGTGACCCAGTTGCCTATGGTTAGTGAGAAAGCTGTCTCGTGGAATTATGACAGAGTGACTGTGATGTACCAAGGAAAGGAAATTAAAGAAGAAGTGTGCGAAACTCATGGGTTGACTAGATCAGGGAGGTGCTTCGCCCCTGAGGAATTGAGAAAGCTTAAAGCAGCTAAAGACACTCCGGCACCGACAAAGAGGGCTGTCACTGAAGAAGAAGCTGAAGAGTTCCTGAAAAAGATGAAGGCTCAGGACTATTCGATTGTGGAACAATTGAGAAAAACCCCGGCACAGATCTCATTATTGTCCTTATTGATCCATTCGGATGAACACCGCCGGGCGTTGATGAAGATTCTAAACGAAGCTCATGTGCCAGATAAAATCACTGTGAATCATCTTGAGAAGATTGCAAACAAAATTTTTGAGGTGAACAGGGTAACATTTTCTGATGATGAGTTGCCATTGGAAGGAACTGAACATAATAGAGCTCTTTACCTCACAGTGAAGTGTGAAGATTCCGTGGTAACTCGGGTGCTAATTGATAATGGGTCTAGTGCAAACATTTGCCCTCTTTCCACCCTAGAAAAGTTGAAAGTTGACAGGGAAAGAATTCATAAAAATAGTATCTGTGTACGGGGATTTGACGGCGGAGGGAAAGACACAGTGGGAGATATTGTGTTGGAGCTAACAATAGGACCTGTGGAATTCACTATGGAGTTTCAAGTGCTCGATGTCAGCGTTTCCTACAATCTTTTATTGGGACGACCCTGGATTCATGCCGCAAAGGCGGTACCGTCTACTTTGCATCAAATGGTTAAATTTGAATGGGATCGGCAGGAGATCGTGATCCATGGAGAGGACAATTCTTGTAATACTATTACATCCTTCGAGGAAGTTGAAAATGACAAAGGTCCGTGGGTGTACCAAGTTATGGACACAGTGCCAGTTGATAAAATTCCGGAAGGGGAGTGTGTTCCTATGCCCAAGATAGCTGCCGCATCTGTTATGGTAGCCTCAGAGATGATAAGGAATGGATTCTTGCCCGGAAAGGGGTTGGGTGCTTCACTGCAGGGAATCATACAGCCAGTTTCTCTTCCCGGAAATCTGGACACTTTCGGGCTAGGTTTCAAACCCACTGCTGCTGACATAAGGAGAGCCAAAAAGATGAAAAAGAGAGTGTGGACCCTTCCAAAACCCATTCCTCGCCTTTCCCGTTCCTTCGTCCGGACTGGTACTAAACAACGCCCAGCAACAGCACTACCAAATTCTATGGTGATAGAACCTGACAAGGAGCTGATCGAAAAGTTTGAAAGGGTGTTCGATGAAGTGAATATGGTGGAACCAGGCGAAGGTCCGAGTAAAGTTGATGTGCAGTTCGTGGGGTCTCAGGCCAAGCTCAATAACTGGGAAGCTACTCCTCTTCCAACTAGGAAGGAGTCGTGGTAGTTAGTTTTGGATTTTCCTTTGAGTATTAAATCTGGATTATTTCCAGGGTTGTAATTCAGATTTCTATGTTCCGTCCATTTGGATGAGTTAAACCTTGTTATCTTACAATTTTAATGAAATGCAATTTCCTTCTCTCTTCATTCCTGATAGCCTTTATTTGTTTCTTTTCTCTCTTGTACAGTCCCTTTATGCTGGTTTCATGATGTGTCATGCATG
>NW_017698392.1:0-2720 GCF_001879085.1 Nicotiana attenuata | reverse complement strand
GAGTCCCTAGTAGGACGCTTGTTTGCATCATGTGCATTTGACTTAGGGGACTCAACACAGGGGTTGGGTCCGTCTAGGACAGGTGACCTGAAATAATGGACCATCCTGATGCATCTTACGTGCTACTTGCGCATTTATTTGCTCGGCTTTGCATGTTGACCGGCTTGTCTAAATGAGTGAACTATGAAAATAAGCAGTGTTGGGACTAAGTGAGGGTAACCGCTAGTTTTGAACAACCAGTGTCCAAGTAGTGCCGAAATGCTGCCGGATTTTTGAGAAATTAAAAAAAAAAAGAGAAGAAAGTAGTTTTCTTTAGTTTGTTTTGTTTATCAATGGAAAAGAAAAACCAAAAAGAAATTTATTTTCAAATTAGTTTGTTTATTTGCCACTGAACAAGAAAACATAAAAAATAAATTTTGCTTTCAGAAATAGTGTGTTTGCCAACAAAAACAAAAGAGTCCTATTTTCAAAAATAGTTAGGTTTATTTGCCCGAACTACGCTGGTTTGATTCTCACCGGATGTGAGATACGTAGGCAACCCTCATCGGGTCCAACCTCCCTTTTTGCAAAAATAGCCAAAAATGTCAAATTTTAATTTTTGTCATAAATAAGTCGGGTGATGCCATTCTTGTCTAAAATAAGCCGAATGTCCCTAAAAGGACGCCGGAAGGCCGTTTTTGCAAGAACAGCCACCCTGAGTCATTTTTACATGGTTTGCGGGACACAAACTTAAAATCTTCCTCCCAGAAGTGCTGAAAGGCCGTATTTGCAAATCCAAGGCCTATTTTCTAAATAAAGAATTTTTGCACAATTAGCCACTTTTTCGAAATAAGTCATTAAAGTCCCCTAATAAATGTGCAGGATGGATTCAAGTAACATCGAAACCTTTTCAGTCCTCAGCGAGATCCCTTTGAAACTCCATATGTGGTGGCATGATTTGGGAAAGGGAAGCAGAGATACCGTGGTCAAAATTTTGGGTGGTCTCGTCGATTTGCTGAATATCAAACCAAGAAAAGATATTATTGAGGCATTGATACCATTCTGGGATCCGACCCGTAATGTATTCCGGTTTTCAGATTTTGAACTCACACCTACATTAGAAGAGATTTCCGGATACGCCGGTCTCAACGGGAACCTCCGAGGTAGATACCCATTGGCCCCACGACCGGTAACCCTTCATAGGTTCTTGGATTTATTGAACATCAGCCGGGATATTCAAGACCCGCATCTGGCGGAAGGGTGTTGTACATTGCATTTCTTATATCACCGGTATGGTAACCCCAACGGTTTCGAGGAACCCAACACAGGATTGACACATGCTGGAAATAAAGACAAATGGGAAGCCCGACGGGGATTAGCCTTCATGGTAGCCATTTTGGGAGTAGTAATTTGTCCAAGAAAATACGGTCACATAGACCTTGGCCTGGTAGGGATGCTAGATGTTGCCATGAAAAAACCTACTAGCACAGTGGTTCCCCTGATGGTAGCAGAGATGTACCGAGCTTTGACCAAATGCCGGGAAGGGGAGAAATTCTTTCAAGGTTGCAATTTGCTCTTACAATTGTGGATACAGGAACACCTCTGTCACCGCACAGGCTATATGAACTACGGTTTAACTAGATTGAGTTGTATTGCAGAATTTGAGACCTGGGTGACAGGTATTGAATTTCCTGAGGGTACTGAGGCCTGGTCGTCATGCTTAAGGTCCTTGACCACAGATAAAGTTGAATGGGCTTATGGATGGCTTCCTGCTACTGAAGCTGTATACACCTCAGCGGAGGTCCCTTATATTCTTTTGATGGGTATTCGAAGCATACAGCCTTATGCTCCTTACCGAGTTCTACGGCAATTTGGAAGATTCCAGACAGTGCACAACGATGAAGACCTGAGCGAGCAAGTTATCGAGTTGGGCCCGAAAGCTGCATTCCCTGAAGGCAGAATTGGAAAGATATGGAATGAGTGCAGGTACCTTGAACCCAAGACTATAGTACAGGACCGAGCCAGAGGTGAGGTAGATCCCAAATACTTGGTCTGGTTTGGTAAAAGATTTCAAATTCCTGAGAGACCCGCCAAAAGGCCACATGTGCAACAATTCACTAACGAGGCTCAGGTGCAATGGGATTGGTTAGCCAAGGAAAAGGAGTACAGGGCCCGAATAGGAGCATTGGAAAAACAGGTTCAGGAGCTCCGGTTTGAAAACACTTTGCAAGCCGCAGCTGATGAAGGTGATAAGAAGAAATTGGCCCAGGAGAATGACGCCCTCAAAGCCCAAATTCAGCAAATGAAAATAGATGCCAGGAATCGGGAAAGAAGTCTATCCGACGAGAGATTGATAAAAGGTTTGAAGAAACAAGTTTTGGACTGTCAGGAGGAATTGGAAAAATCCGAGGGAAACGTGGCAAAACTTTGGGCACAATGGGCAAAGAAGACCGAGGAAAGGGCCCAGTTTGTACAACAAATGAAGAAGAACTATGAGGGAACCATTGCTAACATGAAAAGAAAAATGAATACTCTTGAACAAAAGGCAGCTCGGCAGGACAAAGAATTTCGGGCCGAGAGAGAACAGTGTTATGGGTTAATCGCTGAGATGGAAAAGGAAATAAAATTGTTACAAGACCTTCACCTCCAGGATTCTCAGGTACTAGAGGCTCGTACCCAACAGATAAGTCGGCTACTCCAAGAAAAGGGCCAAATCAGGGAAAGAATCAGAAACATTGCCA